>NC_066583.1:397896412-398148568 GCF_024323335.1 Lathyrus oleraceus
ACAAAGTTCCTAATCATCATATATGTCTCCCAAGTATATAAATTTACCAATTTGATCAAGATAACCCAAAAGGCTTGAAGATTGTTTCCCAAGGAAACCCTAATTACACTGTGTTTTGACTGTGCCTTGCCCATGAAGCAATCTCAACCTATGATCAAATTTAATCAAGGTAAGTTCTTTAATTCATCATTTTATGCATATGTGAGCCTATTTGAGGCCTCTCAATCAATTATTCATCAAGATTGGAAGTTTGGCCTGGAAAAGTTGACCAGTTAAGTCATCTAACTAAGCTGAGGTTCAATGATATATAATTTTTTATGTGTTTGTCAAATGAAGATTACCTTAAGAGAAAAATGTTCCTAAGAACCATATGAAAAACTTTCATGTTCATCACAAACTCATTTGAAGCTTGGAAGGTCATCATTCATTTCATAACATTATAGGTCATTTTGATTGAAACCCTAATTTTGGGTCAACTTACCAAGAGCACAACTTTCTCAACTTTTACGATTTTGAGGTGAGACCAACTGCATTGGAAATCTTGATATTTCTACTTCAAATGTTATGTTGGACAAAATTTCATAATCCTAAAATAAATACATGTGATAATGCAAAACATTATAGTTCATCTTGGACCTAATTCATTGAATTTGAAAAAAGTACCCAACTTTGAGTCTAGATTGACCATCTTGAGAATATCTACAACTTTTATGTTGGAGAGTTTTTCATATGAATCTTGCATCATGAGGACAAAGTGGTTTGATTAAGCTTGCTTTTGGCTAATTTTTTCAAAATGATTTGAACATGTTTTGTATTTGAATTTTCCCAGCCAGTTTTGATCAAGTTGCACATGCCAAATGATTTTTTTCCTAACATGACTTTTGTTCCTTATTTCAAGAGATTTCCAACCATTACTCTCAATAGTCCTTGGGGTCTACCATTTGGGAGATTTTAATTTATTTTCATTCATGTGAATTTTGATATTTTTATGTTATAACTTGGAATGCAAGTTGTTTCATTCCAATGTACAAGACAAATTTCCCTCAACATGATATCAACATGTTGCTTCAGCCATTCATGGGCCTTCCACATGTCTACACAGGCCCATGCATCCAATTTTCAAATTCTCATGCACATGAGAGAAATGTGTGATCAGCCACATTCAGCTATAAATAACCACTTCATGAGCTTTATTTAGAAACCTTTTGCAGATCCCAAGCGCTGCAGAACTGATACCATAGCCCTCACCAAAGGAATCACCCAATTTTTTTCATACTTTCGAGCTTGAAATTCAGCATCATCAGCTGATTTTAAAGCCAGATTCCTTAGTCAATCACTTCCATTACACTCAAGGATCAAAGAGGAGCAAAGATCTTGAAGAATTTGTGGCTATAAGTTCATTAATTCAAAGGGATCACATCTTAAGATTGTGAAAAGAAGACCATTGTCATGAGTAGCCAAGTTAAGAGCCAAGTCAAATGGAGATCCTAGGAGCTTGAATTCAAATTATTGATTGCTTGTTTGTGTGTGCTAAATCCAAAGGAAAGGAGCATCTTGAGTCATCTCTATGACTCCAAGAAAAGGAACTCCAAGGGTTTTTCTTTCCCCTCTTATATTTGTTTGCTTTAGGAATAGCCCTTCTCTCTTCTCCCCACTCTAACCAAGCCAAAAATCATTTTCAAAACTTTGACTCTATTTCAAATTTGAAACCTAGGCCTTAAGCCTTTGATTTTTCAAAACTCTTTTCATAAATACTCATTGGGAATAAACTTTAATCCAACTTTGACTTCATTTTGTAAATAAATCTAACTTGTAAATATAACCCATTTCAAGTTGTTTTGTGGTTCCAATGGCCACCTTGTTAAAACCTTTTCAAAAACATTAGTCATAGGTTTGAGTTATCATAGTGGTTGATGTAAAACTCACCTCATCCTTAGTGTTGGATTATAAGCCTTCCATGCTTATTATAGGGTTAACCCCTCACTAGCATGTTGAAGTCTTCCTCACATGATGGATTGTTGCTTTACGTTGAGTTTTATCCCTTTGATAACAAAAGACCTTAAGGCTTTTGATCAAAATCAATTCACCCATCTTTGAGATTTTTACCCCAAACTACGAGGTTTTGATCCTCCTTTGTGATGGTACGTAGGCAATGGGTTCATCCATTCAAACAACAAAATTTGTAAATATAATCTATTCTTTTCTCATCTCTCCAATCTTTTGCACAAATATTTTCACAAATACCAACCTACAACACATATTTGCAAAAAGGGTTCCCTTAGAGTACTAAGGATGTTTTAGGTGCATAAAACCTTCCCATTTCATAACCAACCCCCTTACCTAGATCTCTGACATTTTTATTAGTTTTTGATTTAAAAAACTTCTTACTTGGCTTTTGTTCGCTTTTTAGCCTTTCCTTTGGACAAATAAAAGTGCGGTGGCAACTCGAATTGTATGTTTACTTTTGGTTTAGTCAATAAACCTAAAAGTAACGAAAACCCCGCTACAGAAAAGTGGCGACTTTGCTGGGGACAAGGATTATCTGATAGCCCCGTGGGTTTAGCCTACTTTTTGCTTGTATGTGTTGTATGTTTATATTTATTTGTGGGATATTTTTTGTGAAAATTTAGGATGAATGTATTGTTTGTAATGTATGAATTGCTTGATATATTAATTGCTTGTATGCTTGGTGGTCTTGTGAGATGAGTTCTATACCCGAACTCGAGTGCACTTATGATAGGAGAATGGCATAGTCTTGTTGACTTGTGTGGAGTTATTCCTTAACAAGTTAACTTGAAAGTCCATTCACTTGGTGGAGGTCTTGTTGGGATCACTAATGTCACACGAGTAGTCGTGGTTAGGCATTACTCTTTCCAATTAGAACCCTAGAAGCCAAGGACCTTAGATACCTAGCCCATCTTGGCCTATTTTAGGACGTAGTGTGAAGGTCGTTCAAGTGTAAGACTTGATGTGATTGTTACGCGATACTACACTCATAAGAGTCCCTCTTGAGAATATTTTTGGAAGATGAGTAGTCGTTTTATCCGATAATATCCGAAAGATGGGATGATGACTATGGGAACCTTTTTGAACATGATTGTCAGGTTTAACCATAGTACACTCCTGTTGCGTGGTTCTTAACCGAGACACCATGCTCGTGACTTACAACAAACCCGTGATTCATGGTCGATCAGTTCTCGTATATCCTCAAAATCAATGGAACTTGGGTGTTGATAAGGTATAAACCATAATCCACCAAAATGGATGATTGATATTGACGATGACTTAAGCCATCCCGTGACCTTTGTGTGGTGAGACTTGCTTGATCCTTGAGTGTGTTTGTTGCATCCATGCATTCATTCGCATTCATGTCATCAACAATAAGATTTTACAAGGAACTTAAAAGGTCTATTTGCAAATTTTCAGACATGGATAAGCAAGGAAGGAATACGAAGAAGTACATTTCAGATAACCCAACTTGAAAGAGTTAAGGTGTCTGACATCTTATGTATTAGAGCCCTTAGAGTTCAAAGCTCGCCATGGGAAGCTTCTAGCTATTCTCTCTACCAAAGTGGATGAGGGTTTGATGACTGTGTTGATGCAGTTCTACGATCCTCTGTATCAGTGCTTCACTTTTCTGGATTTCCAACTTTTGCCTACCTTAGAAGAGTATGCTTATAATGTGAGAATACCTATTCTTGACCGATTGCCGTTCAGTGGTTTGGAGAAGATTGTGTCTTCTCAAGAGATTGTTGATATGCTTCATGTGGAGGTATCCGACATTGTTGCCAATATGACTACCAAGGATGGAATTCAAGGTCTCCCATCTGATTTTCTGATTGCCAAAGCTACCTTGTTTGGGAAGGCCATGAGTAAGGAAGCTTTTGAAGCCATATTTGTACTCCTCATCTATGGGCTAGTGTTATTTCCCAACATCGACAACTTCGTGGATGAGAACGCTATTAGGATTTTCTCTTCTCTTAATCCCGTTCTAACTCTGTTGGGTGACACTTATTTCTCTTTGCATATGAGGAATGCAAAGGGTGGTGGCTCCATTGTATGTTGTCTGCCTCTATTGTACAAGTGGTTTATTTCGCACTTGTCTTAGACGCTTGCCTTCAAGGAGAACAAGGGATGTCTACGGTGGTCCACGACACTTATGTCTCTCACTAATGATGATATCTCTTGGTATAATCGTGTTTATGATGGCGTCAAGATTATTGATTCTTGTGGTGAGTTCTCAAATGTACCTCTTCTTGGTACATGTCGTGGAATTAACTACAACCCTGCTTTGGCTCGCCGTCAGCTTGGGTTCCCCTTAAAGGATAAACCTAACAATATTTCGTTGGAAGGCTTATTCTTTCAAGAGGGTAAAGATCCCCAAAACTTGAAGGATAGGATGGTCTGCGCCTGGCGCAAGGTTCATAGGAAAGGGAGGAATGAGCTTGGTCTGAAGAACTATTTTGCTTTGGATCCTTACACCTCTTGGGTAAGGAAGAGAGCCCTCGAGTACCGCATGCCGTACGAGTATCCGAGACCTACCCCTATGGTTATGGTTGGGCCTTCCACCCTCCCTGATCAAGGAGTAGAGGAGTTGAGAGATGAAGATCGTTCGCGTGTTTGGGTTCGTGAGCATGAGGAGCTTCTTCAGCAGCTTAAGGATAAGGATGCAATGATAGAGTTTCTAGAGCATCAGGTTATTAACGAACCCGATGATGTGGTTACTTCTCTCCTACCTCACTCATCTAGGTTTTGGAAGAAGAGATATGATGAGCTCGCCAAGGAGAAGGCCGACATGGAAGCAGCTTATGAGAGAGAGGTGAAGAGGCTTCGTGCGACGTATCTTCCGATCTCGAAGGCTTTGGACAATTGCTTCTAGGGCTCCATAGGATGTTTATTCTACTTTCCTCTTGTATTGTATTTGGTTACCGAGACTGTACTACTTCTTTGGTGTAAAAAGTTTCCAAATATTACATTGCTATGAGTATTCCACATATGTCTTAAAAAGTTCAATATTTTCAAAACATTTGCAAATAGATCTTTATAAAGTTCCTCCGATTAAAAACAAATCATATGCAAGAGCATTGCATGCATCATATGCATAAGCAGGTTTTGGTTCTGATCCCTTGATATTGTGGTCTAACTCTTTGCTCTTCATTTATTTCAAAGACAAGCTGACGCGCCGGTACAACACTCGAGAAAATCATCTGAAGATCATGGAACATCTTGAGCAAGAGAATCGAGATTTGAAAGAGGAGATTTCCCGATTGACTGCCATGATGGAGTCAGTTCTTGCTGCACATAGTCAAGCCTCTCCAACTCCTGCAACTCCTCCCGCGAGGACATTCATTTCCGAAGTGGTTACCTCAATAGTGCCTGCTGCCACCGCCCACTTCGCTCTGAATCTGCCTGCTGGATTCCCTTGGGGAATGCCACCCAATTTCATGCCAGAGGGCTTCGCTCCCACTTTTGCCTCTATGCCAGCATCTAGCCCGGACATGTCTGTATCAATTCCCGTTGTGCACACTTTGCCGCATGTTGAAGACACCATCTATCATTCCGAGCCATCTGAGGACCCGGATGTTTATGAGAAGATGGATGAGATGAAGGATCAATTCCTTGAGCTGCGCAAGGAACTGAAAACACTGAGAGGCAAAGATATGTTTGGGAAGAGTGCTGCTGAACTGTGCTTAGTGCCCAACGTGAAAATCCTAGTCAAATTCAAAGTTCCTGACTTTGAGAAGTATAAGGGAAATTCGTGTCCGCTCAGTCATCTTGTGATGTATTCTCGCAAGATATCGACCCAGACAGATAATGATCAAATGCTGATTCACTATTTCCAGGATAGCCTGACAGGTGTTGTGCTCCGTTGGTATATGGGGCTAGAAAGTGAAAGCATCCGCACTTTCAATGATTTAGGAGAGGCTTTTGTGAAACAGTATAAATACAACGTGGATATGGCTCCAGACAGAGATCAGTTGAGGGAGATGTCCCAAAAATACAAAGAAATCTTCAAGGAATACGCCCAAAGGTGGAGGGAATTGGCAGCTCAGATAGTGCCACCCTTGGAGGAGAAGGAGATGACAAAGATCTTTTTGAAGACTTTGAGCTCTTTCTACTATGAGCGCATGATTGCTAGTGCTCCCTTAGACTTTACCGAAATGATAAATATGGGGATGAGGCTAGAAGAGGGAGTCCAAGAAGGACGGCTGTCCCGTGATGATAATTCGGCAAAGAAGTATGGAGGATTTTCCAGGAAGAATGAAGGGGAAACTCATGTTGTTTCTTCCCATATTAAGAGAAGACCCTCTGTTAGGAGGAAGGAAGTCCGACCCATCGTCGACCTACACCAGGTGGCTCATATAGCACCTGCTTTCAGAGAAGCTCAACCACAACAACAGCCTCATCAACAACAACAGGCTTACCAGCCTCGCAACAATAACAACAACAGCATCAACAATTATGAGAGGAAGAGGGTGACTTTTGACCCTATTCCTATGACCTACGCTGAACTTTATCCTTCCTTGATTGATAGGAAGTTGATAACTCCACGTGATCCTCCTGCTGTGCCAGCCAATCCTCAATGGTGGTACAAGCCCGAACTTCATTGTGCGTATCATTTTGGTGCGCTCGGACATGATGTGGAGAACTTTTTTCCATTAAAGACCAAGGTGCAACATCTCGTGAGAAGTGGGATACTATTCTTTGAGGATGTAGGCCCAAATGCCAAGAAGAACCCATTTCCCGAGCATGGGAAGGCAGCTGTCAATATGGTTCAGGGGTGCCCTGGGAAATATAAAGTCCTTTATATTAATGACAGAAGGCAGTCCTTGGTAGAGATGCATAGGCTGTTGTGTGAGCACAGTCACTATGAGCACGATCATGATAGATGCCATGAGTGCATTGTCAATGAAAGAGGATGTCGCAAAGTAAGAAGCAACATCCAAGAGATGTTAGACCAAGGGATGATTGAGATACTTCAAAATTGTAATGAGGATGAAGTTGATGTTATCACCCCTGTATTCAATATTCCTAATCCTGTTGTCATTAAGTATGATGGCAACAAGAAGAAGGTGGTGCCAATTCTTGTGATTAAGCCAGCAGGCCCTGTCCCGTATGTGTCAATCAAGGTGGTCCCGTGCCGTTATAATGCCTTTATGCTGGAAGGTGGGAAGAAGGTGTTGTTGCCCTCAACCTCTGTTGTAAGAATTTCCAATGTTAGTGGAGTGACCCGTAGTGGTCGTGTTTTCTCGGCTCAGCCGAAATCCCATGAAGACGTCGTGAAGAGAGATGTTGTCAATTCTGCCGGTCCCATGGGGACTTCTTCTTCAAATCATTATATTCCTGCTGTGAAGGGTGTTAACCCTATTGTTGTCAAAGCGGATAAAGCTCCTGTCCTAGTTGGCCAGTCTGGCATGTTGAAAGAGGATCATGATGAGATGTTGAGGCTCATTAAGAGGAGCGAGTATAATGTTGTGGAGCAACTGAGTCAAACTCCATCAAAGATATTTGTCCTATCTTTGTTGATGAATGCAGAGCCACACCGTGAAGCGTTGCAAAGGGTGTTGGATGTGGCATATGTGGATCACGATGTCACGATTGAGCAGTTTGATAGCATTGTTGCAAATCCACAATTTGGCCTTACATATCTCTATGAACTGTAAAGACGATGCCCTATCCAATGTGTTGGTGGACACAGGGTCATCACTTAATGTATTGCCAAAGTCCATTCTCGCTAAACTTTCATATCAGGGGCCTCCCATGAGGCAGAGTGGAGTGGTAGTAAAAGCTTTCGATGGATCGCATAAAACTGTGATTGGTGAATTAGACCTCCCGATCAAGATTGGACCTAGTGATTTCCATATCACTTTCCAAGTTATGGACATACATCCTTCATACAGTTGTTTGCTTGGTAGACCATGGATTTATGAGGCAGGCGCCGTGACATCCACCCTGCACCAAAAGTTGAAGTTTGTCAAGAACAAAAAGTTGGTAGTGATAGGGGGAGAAAAGGCTCTCTTGGTCAGCCATTTATCTTCCTTTTCCTAATTTGATGCTGAGGATGAGGTTGGAACTCCATTCCAAGCCTTGTCTATTGCTGAGCCTTCTAGGAAAGGACTTTCTTCATTTATCTCCTACAATGACGCGAAGTTAGCCATCGAGCATGGTGCAACTGATGGTTTGGGGAAAATGATAAAGTTGGAAGATAACGAGTCCCGGGCTGGTATAGGGTATTCTTCCGGTGTTTCTAATGATCTTGGGCTGTTTCAGAGTGGAGGTTTCATCCACACCGTTGAAGATCAAGAAGTTGTTGCCATCGTTGAAGAAGATGAAGAGGAAGACCTCGACAACTTTGTCATACCTGGAGGGATCTGCAATAATTGGGTTGCTGTGGATCTTCCAATAGTTATCCATAAGTCAACGTAATATGTTCATTTTGTTTAAAAACCCTTCTCCCATGCCAAAAGGAGAAGTGAAGACATTGTTGGCATAATTGATTAATACAATGATATTCATTCAATAATCACATGTTAAATGTTTGTTTTTCAAATTATTTTCATTTTTTGGCTTTTCGCATGAAATTGGTGATCACCATAAAACCCTAAAAAAGAGAATAAAATCAATTTTTCATCTGCATAATGATTTGCCTTATTTGAATTCTTAAATCTCTTTTATACTCTAAATCATTATGCAGGTTAATCAAACCCATTGAACATAATGATCCAACACCATCTCCCAACTTTGAGTTCCCTGTATTTGAGGCAGAAGAAGATGATGTTGAAGAGATTCCGGATGAGATTACCCGTCTGCTTGAGTACGAGGAGAAGATCATTCAGCCACATCTTGAGAATCTGGAAACAATCAACTTGGGGTCTGAAGACTGCACTCGTGAAGTAATGATTGGGGCACTCCTTGAAGAGTCTGTTAAGAAGAGGTTAATTGAGTTGCTACGAGAATATGTCGACGTCTTTTCCTGGTCGCATGAAGACAAGCCTGGTCTAGATACTGATATCGTGCAACATTTCTTGCCGTTTAAGCCTGAGTGTGTGCCTGTGAAGCAAAAGCTCAGAAGAACTCGTCCTGATATGGCAGTGAAGATTAAAGAAGAAGTTCAGAAGAAAATTGATGCGGGGTTTCTGGTGACTTCTACATATCCTCAATGGGTGGCCAATATTGTGCATGTACCTAAGAAAGATAGAAAAGTCTGAGTGTGTGTGGATTACCGTGACTTGAATAAAGCTAGTCCAAAAGATGATTTTCCTCTACCACACATTGATATGTTGGTAGACAATACGGCTAAATTCAATGTCTTTTCATTTATGGACGGATTTTCCGGTTATCATCAGATTAAAATGGCACCCGAGGATATGGAGAAGACAACATTCATCACACCTTGGGGAACATTCTGTTATCGAGTGATGCCCTTCGGTTTGAAGAACGCCGGAGCCACGTATCAACATGCTATGACTACCTTGTTTCATAATATGATGCACAAGGAGATCGAGGTGTATGTTGACGATATGATTGCAAAGTCGAGAACGGAAGTTGAACATGTAGAGCACTTGTTGCAGCTTTTTCAGCGTTTGAGGAAATACAAACTCCGTATGAATCCTAACAAGTGTACATTTGGAGTCCGTTCCGGCAAGTTATTGGGCTTTATTGTCAGTGAAAGAGGTATTGAAGTTGATCCTGCCAAGGTCAAAGCAATACAAGAGATGCCTGCGCCCAAAACTGAGAAGCAAGTCTGAGGTTTTCTTGGCCGCTTGAATTACATTTTGAGATTTATATCCCACATGACTGCCACATGTGCGCCTACATTCAAGCTCCTCCGGAAAGATGAGCGCCATGATTGGACCGAGGATTGCAAAAAATCCTTTGACAGTATTAAAGAGTATTTATCCGAGCCTCTGATTCTGTCTCCACCTGTTGAAGGGAAACCGTTGGTTATGTACTTGATTGTACTTGATGATTCCATGGGTTGTGTCCTTGGTCAACAAGATGAATCAGGAAAGAAATAATATGCAATATACTACTTCAGTAAAAAGTTCACTAACTGTGAGTCTCGGTACTCAATGCTTGAGAAGACATGTTCTGCTTTGGCTTGGGCTGCTAAGCGTTTACGCCAGTATATGTTGAATCATACAACTTGGTTGATATCCAAAATGGATCCGATCAAGTATATCTTTGAGAAGCCTGCTTTAACTGGGAGAATCTCCCGTTGGCAGATGTTGTTATTTGAGTACGATATTGAGTATCGAATTCAAAAAGCTATTAAAGGTAGTATTTTGGCTGACCATTTGGCACATCAACCAATTGAAGATTATCAGTCTGTGCAATATGACTTCCCTAATGAGGAGATTCTGTATTTGAAGATGAAAGATTATAATGAACCATTGCTCGATGAAGGGCCAGAGCCTGGTTCCCGATGGGGTATGGTGTTCGATGGCGCTGTCAATCAGTATGGAAATGGTATTGGGGCAGTGATTATTACTCCTCAAGGAACACATTTTCTTTTTATAGCAAGGCTAACTTTCAAATGCACGAATAATATGGCGGAGTATGAGGCCTATATTATGGGTTTGGAAGAATGTATTGATCTTAGGATCAAACATCTTGATGTGTATGGTGATTCGGCCCTTGTTGTTAATCAGATTAAGGGTGAATGGGAGACAAATCAGCCTAGTCTCATCCCATATAGAGATTATGCGAGGAGGATTTCAACTTTCTTTACTAAAGTTGACTTCCATCATATTCCTCGAGATGAGAATCGGATGGAGGATGCTCTCGTTACGCTTGCTTTAATGATTGTTGTCAGTTATTGGAATGAAGTCCCAAATATTACCGTGATACGCTTGGATAGACCAGCTCATGTGTTTGCAGGCTACTATTGGCTGACAATGGAGTCTGACTACTGCAAGTTTGTGAAGAAATGTCATAAGTGTCAGATTTATGCGGACAAGATTCATGTTCCCCCGACACTTCTAAATGTTATTTCCTCACCATGGCCATTCTCCATGTGGGGAATTGACATGATTGGCATGGTTGAGCCTAAGGCGTCAAACGGCCACCGTTTTATTCTCGTAGCCATTGACTACTTCACCAAGTGGGTTGAAGCGGCATCGTATGCAAGTGTGACCAGGAAGGTGGTTGTGAGGTTTATCAAAAACCAACTCAGATGCCAATATGGTGTGCCAGATAAGATCATTACTGATAATGGATCTAACTTGAACAATAAGATAATGAAAGAGCTGTGTAGCGAGTTCAAGATTGCACATCATAATTCTTCTCCCTATAGACCCAAGATGAATGGGGCTGTTGAAGCTGCTAACAAGAAAATCAAGAAGATCATTCAGAAGATGGTTGTCACATACAAAGATTGGCATGAGATGCTGCCATTTGCTTTGCATGGTTATCGTACATCCGTCCGCACTTCGACATGGGGCAACCCCTTTCTCTCTTGTATATGGCATGGAGGTTGTACTCCCCGTAGAGGTCGAGATCCCATCAATGACAGTCTTGATGGAAGCCAAGTTGACTGAGGCTGAATGGGTTCAGAGTCGTTATGACCAACTGAATTTGATTGAAGAGAAGAGATTAACTGCCATGTGCCATGGTCAGTTGTATCAACAAAGGATGAATAAAGCTTTTGATGAGAAGGTCAAGCCTCGTGTGTTCCGAGAAGGTGACCTCGTACTCAAGAAAGTCTTGTCTTTCGCGCCCGATTCCAGGGGCAAGTGGATTGAAAACCCGAAAGGGCGATCCAGGCAAAAGTTAAAGACATGAAAAAAAATGAATATATATATATATATATATATATATATATATATATATATATCCCGCTAGATTGAGTACCTCACCCTTGGGCAATCTAGGCAAAAATTAGGAATTTGGCAAGTAACTGCATCCTGACAAGACTTTGTTCTACAACTGTCGTCCGTCAAAGATTCTCGCTCAGTCATCGTCAACTGAAGTTTCGAATACAGTGAATTCAGAGTTGGTGGAGAAACGGTCATTATGTTCAATGTAGCCCTTTTTCCATGTATATCACCAATTTCAAAATTTGTAAAGATCCATGGAGTCTCGCCATTTGCGGATTACCATTCTCTTAAATAAATTTGAACCTTTATCCAATTCTTTGCACTCTTATTTGTTTCTGTTTAACAAACGTTTGCATGTTTTAATTGATGAATATCAGTGTTTTAAACAAATAAAGTTTTCATAAATAAACTGTTTTTAAACAAAGTGAACATTCACAATGACTGAAAGGATATGTGGAATGTCCTCAGTGCTTTCCCAAGGATAGTACGATCATCAAAGGGTAAGACATTAGTTCATATTATGGCATCCTTGCACCTTATGTTCTCTTCATCAGTATTCAAGTTGTCTCCCCAGCGAGCGCAGAAAGAATGATACATCATCAGCTTCCCAAAGAATCTGGTATGAGAATTTCTTCTTGATGGCAGTGGGTTGATCTGTCTCATGGATTGCCTTCCCCTAGCAGGATTTTTGGATATTCATCCAATGCATTCCCGATAGTATGTTTGTGTATACATATTTGCTTCTCCCGCAGAGTTTTAGAAATCCATGATTTGGTTTTGGTTGATTTGTGAATGATCCCTTCTGTTCCAGTTCTTACCTCGATATTTTAGAGATGTGTATCTCTCTACATCAGGCACTAGCATTTTTGTTTTATCATTTGTATGGTTGTCATCCCTTGTGTGGACTGACCTAAAATCCCTTATAAATTGATAAAAATTGATATGCTTTAAGTTGAGAATATTCCTTATCCTGACTGTCTACAAACGAGGAAGTTTGTCTTTCCCCAGCCTGAGTAAGAATCTCCAAGCGCAGTAAGCATGTGTTCCCTGCAGGGCTACCTTTCTAGATAATTGTTTCCTCATCAAAAAGTCGCCTACGCAGTTGATGAAGGGCTTGTTTCCCTTTTCATTTATTTTGAAAAGAGGTATCCTCGGCATGTCGCTTGTTGATGAAGGATTCATTTCCAATTTCTCCAGCAAGGGTAATTTCCCCGAGAGCATTTGCAGTTTGTCCCCGATAGGGTTGCCAGATCAGAGTTTGAAGATTTCTTCTAGCATTAAGAGCTGGTGGTGAAGATATTTATTTCCTTCCCCATTGGAGAAAAATGCTATTATTCCCCTTTTGTAGAGTTTCCTCTCTAGCGGATAGAAGGGAGTATATTGATTGATGTACATCTGATTGGTGGTTGTTCCCCATAGAGTTTTACATCATTCCTTGATAAGTTTCCCCAGTAGAATTTCTTCTCTAGAAGATCTTATTGTTATTAAACCACTTGTCCCCGAGATAGTTGGTGGAAACTCCCCGACAAATTTTTTGCATCTTCCTTGTGTCAGGATTATTTGCTCCAGAAATACTTCTCCTATGCAGAGTGTTACCTCCTGCAGTTGGAAGCTTTAATTTTGCTTATTCCCAGCTATGGTTAAAGTCTTCCCTTGTTCATTCTTATTCCAGAGATGATCCCCATCAGAGTTAAGTTCTCTGTTTGATTATTCTTCTTTCGCTTCTCTTGAATACACCTTCTTTGTGTCCTCACTGAATGTGGCTTTGGGATAGGGTTTGATATCCCCGATGATTTATCTTCATCCTTCTCGGGTTGTTCCCAAGCTGAGTACTCCAGTAGGCTTCACCCTGCTTTTCGAGATGTTTGTCGAGTGTCTGTTCATGATTCTTGGACTTATTTGTGTTAGATATGTCTGTTTGTCATCATTAATCATACACAAATCACGCATATACATGCATAATCATAGCATTCAGATATCCATGTTGCATTCTTTGCCATATATCATTGTTTGTTATCTCCTGCTATTAGTGAATTGTTCTTCCCCAAGCAGATGTTTGTGTCTGATCTCTCCACATAGAGTCATCCCCAAAAGCAAAAAGTGTTTATCTTTTCTTCTTTCTTCCCCACTGAGTTATGTCCTCGTGGTTGACTATTGTTTCAGTTTCCTCCCCAGTTATGTATTGGGATGGAATTACTCCCTTGAGTTATATCCTCATCGGGTTGAGTCTTGTTTGGTTGTGTCTTTCTAGTTTGTTCCTAGATTGATTTCCTTTCTTATTATCCCCTGCAGTTCCCTGTGGTTTTAGTTGTTCAATTGCTCAGTAACCAGTAATTGTTCATCCTTTCCCAAGCGGATTTTTGTGGCCTTCTACCTAGTAACCGATAGTTGTAAGTCCTATTTCTGTGGTTTTCTATCCAGTAACCGGTAGATGTAATCCCCTCTTTGTTGGTTATCTCTACCTAGTAACCGGTATTGATATTCCTTCGTTTTTGAGTATACCACCCGGTAATCGGTGATATATCTCTTGGATAATTGCTTTTGTCAGGCAATTTGTCCCTAGCGAGTCATCTTTCATTTACCCTTGTTTGGTAATGATTGTTTCTCCTTCAGATTGGTCATCATTTTATACCTAGTAACCGGTATCCCGATGTCCTTTCTTTTCGGTCGATTTATCCTTTATTAACCCAGTAACCGTTTATGGACAATCTTCCATGCGAGTATGTTATCTACATTTTTACCCATATAACGGTAGTAGATAATATATCTCGTGCGCTCTTTAGTCGAAGTCTTTTTCTTCCCCAGTCGAGTAAGATTCGTATTTCCTTGAGGAATCAAATGTCCATCCTGTAAGTCGAGTTTGCTTTTTCAGCCCTCCTTTTGGATGATGAGTGTCTTGGATTTGTTCCCAATTCACACCTGGTTGGTCACCTATTATATGCCCAGTAACTGGTATCTCTGGTGTTCCTCCCTTCTGCTCCCTATTATAACTTTTTGTCCCTCGTGGAGTCAGATTTCTCCTGAGTTGAGATGTGCCTTTTGGGTCCTCCTCAAATGTTTCAGATGATTGATATCTCTCACCCTTATATTGGTCTTAGATATTCTCTCTCCCTGAGCGTGTTGTTCTCTCACCTAGTAACCGGTGTTTCGATAACATGTCTCTCTTTGAGTTTATTACCCAGTAACCGGTAATATCTCGTTGTTTCTTCCCCAGTTGAGTCCTTTGTGGACATCCCCGTCTGAGTCCGAATTTTATCCGATGTATCCTTTGTGGATAGTTATGCTTTATTGGCATATTCCCCAATACATACATCTTGGCGTCAGCTCGAGTCTTTCCATCGATTTATTTTCATGGAATCCCTTCGGGTCTCCCAGCAAGTTTTCAACTCGTGACTTGCTCACGCACTTTTACCTTATTTTCCCCAGAGTCTCTGTCTCCCTAGTGAGTGTGTTACTCCTATGGATTTTCAGTTTCTCCCGATTTCTTTTCCTTCGTGGGAATTATTCACCATAAAGACTTTATTTTGCATGCATACATTTGCATCATGAGGTCTCTTAGGGACCAAAATTCGTCTCTTTGTTATTATTTAAGCTCATTCTATCTCGTCGAGACGAAGATTTTAACCTTAATATCTCCCGCTAGAACACCCTTAAATAGGGGCATCTGTAAGACCCTAATTTTGACCCTAAGATCCCTCATGGAATCATGTTATTGCACAAGTGCATTGCCTCAAAGATCATATCATGTTTGGCTCCTTAACCCTAGGGTTGGGACTTGTTTGAGTGTTTTGAGACCACCAAGCAAGCTTGTATTGTATATTATTGCATTTCTTATTTTTGATTACTAACCAAAAGCACAAAAATATGTCACTAACTCTTTTTGTTTTGAAGCTCAAGTGATCATGTGCTCCACAATGCTCCAAGGAGGCTCCTAAGCCCAATGCAATGGCTAGATGAAGATGAGAAAAAGCATGACAATGGTCCACAAAGTTCCTAATCATCATATATTTCTCCCAAGTATCTCAATTTTCCAATTTGATCAAGATAACCCAAAGGGCTTGAAGATTGTTTCCCAAGGAAACCCTAATTTCATTGTGCTTTGACTGTGCCTTGCCCATGAAGCAATCTCAACCTCTGATCAAATTTAATCAAGGGAAGTTCTTTCATTCATCATTTTATGAATATGTGAGCCTATTTGAGGCCCCTCAATCATTTATTCATCAAGATTGAAAGTTTGGCCTTGAAAAGTTGACTAGTCAAGTCATTTGACTAAGCTGAGGTTCAATGAGATATAACGTTTGATGTGTTTGTCAAATTAAAATGACCCCAAGAGAAAACATGTTCCTAAGAACCATATGAACAACTTTCATGTTCATCACAAATCCATTTGAAACTTGGAAGGTCATCATTCATTTCAAAAGATTATAGTTCATTTTGATTGAAACCCTAATTTTGGGTCAACTTACCAAGGGCACAACTTTCTCAATTTTTATGATTTTGAGGCGAGACCAAATGTATTGGAAATCTTGATATGTCTAATTCAAATTTTATGGTATACAAAATTTCATAATCCTAAAATAAATACATGTGATAATGCAAATCATTATAGGTCATCTTGGACTTAATTCATTGAATTTGAGAAACGTACCCAACTTCAAATGCCCATAACTTTGTCATAGAAAATCGAAATGATGCAAACTTTGAGTCTAGATTGACCATCTTGAGAAGATATATAACTTTTATGTCGGAGATGTTTTCATTTGAAGCTTGTATCATGAGGACAGAGGGGTTTGATTAAGCTTGCTTTAGGCTAACTTTTTCAAAATGATTTGAACATGTTTTGTATCTGAATTTTCCCAGCCAGTTTTGATCAAGTTGCACATGCCAAATTATTTTTTCTCCAACATGACTTTTGTTCCATATTTTAAGGGATTTCCAACCATTTCTCACAATAGTCCTTGGGGTCTACCATTTGGGAGATTCGAATTTATTTTCATTCATGTGAATTTTGATATGTTTTTTGTTATAACTTGGTATGCAAGTTGTTTCATTCCAATGTGCATGACCAATTTCCCTCTACATGATATCATCACGTTGCTTCAGCCATTCATGGGCCTTTCACACATCCAAACAGGCCCATGCATCCAATTTTCAAATTCTCATGCACATGAGAGAAGTATGTGATCAGCCACATTCAGCTATAAATAGCCACTTCATGAGCTTCATTTAGAAACCTTTTGGAGATCCCAAGTGCTAAAGAACTGATACCATAGCCCTCACCAAAGGAATCACCCAATTTGTTTCATACTTTCGAGCTTGAAATTCAGCATCATTAGTTCAGTTTTAAAGCCAGATTCCTTAGCCAATCACTTCCATTACACTCAAGGATCAAAGAGGAGCAAAGATCTTGGAGTATTCGTGACCAGAAGTTCATCAAGTCAAAGGGATCCCATCTTAAGATTGTGAAAAGAAGACCATCGTCATGAGTATCCAAGTTAAGAGCCAAGTTAAATGGAGATCCTAGGAGCTTGAATTCAAATTATTGATTGCTTGTTTGTGTGTGTTAAATCCAAAGGAAAGGAGCATCTTGAGTCATCTCTATGACTCCAAGAAAAGGAACTCCAAGGGTTTTTTTCCCCTCTTATCTTTGTTTGCTTTAGGAATAACCCTTCCCTCTTCTCCCTACTCTAACCAAGCCAAAAATCATTTTCAAAACTTTGACTCTATTTCAAATTAGAAACCTAGGCCTTAAGCCTTTGATTTTTCAAAACACTTTTCATAAATACTCATTGGGAATAAACATTAATCCATCTTTGACTTCATTTTGTAAATAAATCTAACTTGTAAATATAACCCATTTCAAGTTGTTTTGTGGTTCCAATGGCCACCTTGTTAAAACCTTTTCAAAAACATTAGTCATAGGTTTGAGTTATCATAGTGGTTGATGTAAATCTCACCTCATCCTTAGTGTTGGATTATAAGCCTTCCATGCTTATTATAGGGTTAACCCCTCACTAGCATGTTGAAGCCTTCCTCACATGATGGATTGTTGGTTTAGGTTGAGTTTTATCCCTTTGATAACAAAAGACCTTAAGGCTTTTGATCAAAATTAATTCACCCATCTTTGAGATTTTTACCCCGAACTACGAGGTTTTGATCCTCCTTTGTGATGGTACGTAGGCAATTGGTTCATCCATTCAAACAACAAAATTTGTAAATATAATCTATTCTTTTCTCATCTCTCCAATCTTTTGCACAAATCTTTTCCCAAATACCAACCTATAACACATATTTGCAAAAAGGGTTCCCTTAGAGTACTAAGGATGTTTTGGGTGCGTAAAACCTTCCCATTTCATAACCAACCCCCTTACCTAGATCTCTGACATTTTTATTAGTTTTTTATTTGAAAAACTTCTTACTTGGCTTTTGTTCGCTTTTTAGCCTTTCCTTTGGACAAATAAAAGTGTGGTGGCGACTCGAATTGTATGTTGAATTTTGGTTTAGTCAATAAACCTAAAAGTAACGAAAACCCCGCTACAGATACGCCGCAACCAACTCTGTTGGGAAAAAGAAAGAAGCTCCACTGGGGATCAAACACTCCGCCGAGGAACTGAAACAATACTGACGTCTAGGGATACCCGAAGAGTTAATTGCTTGGGGAACCTCAGATGCTTCGCACTTAAGAACTTGCTTCTTATTGAAATATTGTTTATATTCCTTTTACTTGCTTTTGGAAAAGTTCTTTCTCATATATTTTTAAAAACTTGATTTTTGATTTAAAAATTTTAATTTAAAAATGATCATAATAAAATTTAAAACTATTGGCTGAAGTAAATAAGAGTAAAAACAATTGGATAAAAGCTTAACTTTATTTAATAGAATGGTAGCCTATAAATGACAAGACTTCATAGATCTTACAAAGTTGAAAATGATAATTTACATGGAAAAGGGTTACATTGATACAAATGATCCTTAATCCTTCTACCAACTCTTGATATTCACTGGGCTCTTGACCGCTGCTGGAGATAAATCGATGTCAACCCTTGTGCTCAAACAAATCCTCAAAATCACTGAAGATCAGCACAATGCAGTTACTTGCCATAATCCCTAATTTTTGCATAAGTTTCCCCAAGGTGGGGTACTCAACTTATCAGGAAATTCTTTATGTTTTATGTCTCTAATTTTTTCCTGGATCGCCCTTTCGGGTTTTCAATCCACCGAGACGCTCATTTTTTCCTAAGCCGCCCTTTCGGGTTTTCAAATTAGCGAGATGTTCTTTTCTTTTTAGGCGAAGTATTTCTTGACTACATTTGCGTTCACAGGACGAGTGAACTCTTCACCATCCATAGTTGTAAGAATCAATGCACCGCCTGAAAAGGCTCTCTTAACAACATATGGGCCTTCATAATTAGGAGTCCATTTTCCTCTGGAATCAGGCTTGAACGACAAAATCTTCTTGAGCACAAGGTCACCTTCTCTGAACACACGAGGTTTGACCTTCTTATCAAAAGCTTTCTTCATTCTCTACTGATATAACTGACCATGACACATGGCAGTCAATATCTTCTCTTCAATCAAACTCAACTGATCAAACCTGGTCTGACACCATTCAACTTCAGTCAACTTGGCTTCCATGAGTACACGCAATGACGGAATCTCAACCTCTACGGGGAGCACTGCTTCCATACCATAAACAAGAGAGAAAGGGGTTGCCCCTGTTGAAGTGCGGACGAATATACGATACCCATGTAAAGCAAATGGGAGCATCTCTTGCCAATCCTTATATGTGACAACCATCTTATGGATAATCTTCTTGATATTCTTATTCGCAGCTTCAACAGCCCCATTCATCTTGGGTCTGTAGGGAGAAGAATTATGATGTGCAATCTTGAAGTCTTTGCAAAGAGCTTCCACCATATTGTTATTCAAGTTTGATCCATTATCAGTAATGATCTTACTTGGTACACCGTAACGGCGTATAATCTGATTCTTGATAAACCTTGCAACAACTTGCTTGGTTATATTTGCATATGATGCCGCTTCAACCCATTTTTTGAAGTAGTCAGTTGCCACTAAAATGAAACAATATCCATTCGAAGCTTTGGGCTCAATCATCCCAATCATATCAATTCCCCACATGAAGAAGGGCCATGGGGAAGAGATAACATTCAAAAGTGTCGGAGGAACATGAATCTTATCAGCATATATTTGACACTCGTGGCATTTCTTCACAAACTTGCAACAGTCAGATTCCATTGTCAGCCAATAGTAACCTGCTCACAACATCTTCTTCGTCATTGCATATCCATTGGAATGAGTACCAAAGGAACCTTCATGCACTTCAGTCATCAACAAGTCTGCTTCGTGTCTATCCACACATATGAGCAAAACCATGTCAAAGTTTCTCTTGTATAGTATATCACCATTCAAGTAGAAATTACCGGCTAATCTTCTCAAAGTCTTCTTATCTTTCTACGATGCCCCAGGCGGGTAAATATGACTTTGGAGGAAACATTTGATGTCTTAATACCGCGGTTTCTCATCTTTGATCTCTTCAACAACAAACACATGAGCTGGCCTATCAAGACGCATCACAGACAAATTGGGCACTTCATTCCAATACTTCACTATAATCATTGATGCCAACGTTGCAAGAGCATCTGCCATCCGGTTCTCATCTCGAGGGTGTAGCGGGGTATTCGTTACCTTTAGAGATATTGACTAAATCTAAGGTAAACCATACAAGTCGAGTCACCACCACACTTCTATTTATCCAAAGGAATGGTTAGAAAGCGAACAAAAACCTAAAAGTTTTATCGAATCAAAAACTAGTATAAATGTCAGAGATCTGGGTAAGGGGGTTGGTTATGCAATGGGAAGGTTTTAAGCACCCAAAACATCCTAGGTACTCCTAGGGAGCCTTTTTCATATTTGTTGTAAGGTTGGTATTTTGTGAAAATTTATTTGTGCAAACATGATTGAAGATATGAGAAGAGAATACACAAGTTATTTACATTTTTGTGTTTGGATGGATGAACCCATTGCCTACGTACCATCTTAAAAAAGATTAGGATCAAAACCTCGTAGTTTGGGGTAAAAATCTCAAAATGAGTTGGTCAATTGATTGGTCCAAAAGCCTTAAGGTCTTTTCTATCCAAGGGAAAAACTCAACCTAAAACCACAAATCCACCATGTGAGGATAGCTTCAACATGCTAGTGAAGGGTTAACCCTATAATAAGCATGGAAGACTTATAGTCCATCACTAAGGATATAGGTGAGTATTATATCAACCTCAAGGATAACTCAAACCTAATAGCTAATGTTTATGAAAAAGCTTTGGCAAGAAGTGGCCATTGAAACCACAAAAAACAATTGAGTGAGTTGTATTTACCAATGAAAAGTATGTACAAAATATGGTCAAAGTTGACTTAAGAGTTCAATTCAAAATAAGTGTTATGAAAAGAAAGTTTGAAAATCAAAAGCATAAGGCTTAGGTTTCTAATGTTTGAAAAGAATATTAAATGTTTGCACAAAAGTTTTGGCTTGGGTTAGAGTGGAGGGAAGAAGAAGAATGGCTAAAGTCCTAATCATACAAGAGGTAAGGGACAAGAAACAAAACCACACAAGGAGTTCCTCTTTTGAGATCATATTGATGATCCAAGTAGCTCCCATCTTATGGAATATGCAAGCATAATGATAGTAAGCTCAAACAACAATCAAACAAGCCTCTTAAGAGATCCTCAATGCATCTTGTATCTTTCACTTTGGATGAACATAACAATGGTTCTTAAATTTGAGCTCTCGTAGAATTCCCTAGCACAAAAGCACACACATCACAAGTTTCATAAAGTAAACCAAGAATGGACAAGAGTGAGATTAAAGGCTTGGTCCTTCTAATCCATCTTCACATTAAAGTCCTTTTTCACTCCAATTTTTGCATAGGGAATGTCCTAGAAACTAAGTCCATTTGTCCATTTCTTTGCATTTGGTCCAAAACACAAGCACAATAATATATACACAATTATGTGCTCGAGTGAGCAAAAGGCAAATTGCATTAACATAAACATGTGCTCAAATGAGCAAAGGGGAAAAGCAAATGAATAATATGTACAAGAATAGTAAATTGCATAAATGTAAAGAGCAAGAAGTAAATGTTAATGGTTAATGGTTAGTGTTAGTAGTTAGTGTGCCATAAGGCAAATTTAGCGCTATGTTAAGCAATCGTAATTGGACTTATGTAGAAGTCATAACTATCTGAGGCCGGTCAATAATAATGTAGGCAACAACATAAGTTAGAAGTCTTGATTAGTGAACCAAGTTCCAACAACTTGCCATGCCAAAAAGAAGAAGAGAAATGATCTTGTATTGGTTTAAGTCCTTTGTATGATTTAGAAGGCAACCTATCCTTAATGCAAAGCCATTCACTTGATCATTTGATCAAGATGAATTAGATTTGAGTCAAGGAAGATTAAACCTCCCTAATCAATACTAACTTATCAACCTTTAACTCATTGATCAAAAAGAAAAGAAGAAGAAGAAGAAGATGGATAATGGAAATGAAGAAAATAAAGTCCATCAAGTAAAATGGAATGTACCAATCCACCAATGGTGACCAAAGATAGGGAAGATCAAGCTCAAACCATAAAAAAAAGAACTGGGATGAAGATTGGAAGTCAAGAAATAAACTCAATATTTTTCGTATTTTTAATATTTGAAAATAAACTTGAATTAAAACATTAAAGTAAGGTCAAACTTCAAATTCACTTCAAATCAACTTTAAAAAGTCCAAGTGAATTATCCCAAGTTCAACATGGTCATACAAAGTTTGACAAATGAAGAAACTATTTTGCATAGAATGAAGAAAAATAACCTAATTGAACTAAAATCTCAAATAAATCTCAAATCAATTAATAAATTGATGAGAATATTTTTCATAGATCCATCATCATTCAAAGAGGTTAGAAAAATATTTTTGTATTTTTTGAATATCAAAAACTATTTAAAATGAATTAAAAATAACCAGAAAAGGGAAAATTATTAAAAAATAGAAAATCATGGAATAAAAAATATTAAAAATCATTTTTAGAAAATAGAAATTAAAAGAGAAATAATGCAATTGGTCCCATATTTTTTGAACCAATAATAAAAGAGATATGGATTTTAGAAATAAAATGGAGTTAAAAGAAATAAAGAAAATAAAATCAGAAATAAGAAAATATGGAAAATCCACACGCGTTGGTCTAAGCTCATTAATTGAGTTGGATCATCAAACGGCTATGGCATGCACGCGCACCAAACACTCCAGTCAATGAGTCACACGGATATTAAATAAAAGTCATAACAATGGAGCGCTAGGATTAGATCTGGCAAATGCATCGTGTGGCTCACAATTGATCTGGCAATGAGATGGTGGCCAGCGCCACCGTCTTCTCCGTTGAGCTCCGGCCAAGGTCAAAAAACACAGAGGTGCAAATGCTAACTAAAATGAACGATCCAGGCACCATTCGAAAGGTGAAGTGATGTACATCACTCCTATGCCACTCACTTCCACTCTAGATTCCTATTAAGAGAGAAATCAGAGATGGAAGTTTGGTGGTGTTCAACTGAACTTGGTCGATTTCAACAATTAAGCACACAATAATGATGCCTCTATAGAGAGGACTTCAGACAACACAATATCAAGGCAAATGGAGCAAAGAATAATGAGATTCGAAGCAAAAACCAGTTGATCAAAACCTTTGGATTATGAAGAATTGAGTCACTCTCCTTGGTTCCTTTTGCAAAGAGAAGCTTCAATAGATCAAATAGTGAAGGTCTAGGAACTTTAGATCTGAAAATTCAACCAAATGCAATTGAATTTCAGATCTGAATTTTTGGAGAAAAATGAACTTTGTTCCTTTGGTATGGTTAGGGATTCAGTCTTGCAGCATTTTAGGCACCTTCAGGTTGGTGGATTGAAGAGCATAGCACATGTATTTATAGCTGGAGAGGGCTGAATGCATGAGTTAACTCGTGTGCATGGCAAATGGATTTTGCATTGCATGGGCTTGTGTGATCATGCAGAAGGCCCAATGAAGACTGAAATGAATTGCTGAGTTCATGTGAAATGCAAATGGACGTGTATATTAAGTGTAATCAGCTCATGCATGGCAATTGGATTGAATTTCACAAAATGCACTTAATCCTTCATGTCTTCGAAAATAGTGCTTCCAAACTCCAAATGCAACCTTGTGAGTAATGGTTAGAAAGCTTGTTGCATAAGGAACAAATGATATGTTGATCAAAATTCCAATTGGGCTTTGGAAATTAGTGAAATTTGAGCTTAAAGTGTAGGGTGCAAAACATGCATAAGTGAAGTTTCCAAATTTGGCTAATGTTCAAGCCCTTCTGTCTCAATGATGCATGCTCCAAATGATAAAACCTTCAAAAGGAAAGTTGTAGATCTTTTCAAGACAATCAATTTGGACTTTTAATGAAGAAGTTATGGGCACTTGAAGTTGGACTTTTTTCCATTTCAATGCATTTGGCCCAAAGTGACCTATAATGTTTTGCATTATCACATGTATTTCTTTTGAGATTTTGAAATATTTCTCAACATACACTACGCCAAAAACTGGAATAGACAGCGCCCCTTAGAGGGCGCTTTATTACGAAAGCGCACTCTAAAGTGAAGAGAAAAAATAAGGAGCATACTATTGGAATAGACAGCGCACTTTAGAGGGCGCTTTTGTAACAAAGCGCACTCTAAAGTGAAGCGAAAAAATAATGAGGAAATGGAGGGACACCAATAGAGGACGCTTTATTGAAAGCGCCCTCTAAGGGTAACCTTAGAGGGCGCTTATAAAAAAGCGCTCTCTATGTCCATGTACATTTCCAGTTTATAAGGCGTTTTTGGAAAGCCTTAGAGAGCGCTTTTAGAAGCGCCCTCTTAGGCCCCCTTTAGAGGGCGCTTTTGTAACAAAGCGCCCTCTAAAGTGAAGCCAAAAAAAAATGGAGGGACAACAATAGAGGGCGCTTTTGTGAAAGCGCCCTCTAAGGTTACCCTTAGAGGGCGCTTTTGAAAAAACGCTCTCTAAGTCCATGTACATTTCCAGTTTAGAAGGCGCTTTTGGAAAGCCTTAGAGAGCGCTTTCAGAAGCGCCCTCTTAGGCCCCCTTTAGAGGGCGCTTTTTTTAAAAAAGCGCCCTCTAAGGTCCCCTTTAGTAAACATTAAAATTATAACATATACTGCATGTCTCTTTATTTTCCCTCTCTATAAGCTATTTCGTTTACGTAACTGGGTTTTCTCTCAACCTCGATTACTCTCTACTGCGATTACTCTCGTCCTCCGTTCGTTCTCCTTCCCTCACCGTCATCGTCGCCGTTCGTTCTCCCTCCCTCACCGTTCACGTTCACTGCGTTATCCTCTTCCACCGTCACTGTTCACTTTCTTCTCCATCGTTACCGTCACCTTTAAGGTATTTCTCTTCTCCATCGTTACCGTTCACTTTCTTCATGTGTTTGATTAGGGTATTTTCTAAACTTAGTTTTTCATTTTGTGCATTATGTTGATTAATGTTGTTTAGGGAAAACTGAGTTTTTTATTTCTGATTGAAAACTGATATACTTGAAGTGTGTTTGAGCTTGTGCTTGGAAGTTTGATGATTATGGATGCAAGTTTGTATTGGTCTTTTGCATGCAGTAGGTGTGTGTGAGTTTGTATTGGTCTTTTGCATGCAGTAGGTGTGTGTGAGTTTGTATTCAATAATGATAAAAAAAAAAGAGTTTAGATTGTTGTAACATGAGAGAAATGGAAGGTATATGAATGTGTTGACGTATTGAATCATTGTCTTACTTGGGTCTTATTGAATCATTTCTATATTACAGATAAAATGGCTAACCAAGACGATACCCATGCCGCGAATGAATCACGTAATAATGTTGAAAAAGAAATCAAACGAGGATTGACTGTTATGAAGTCAATCATTCGTGCAAGAGACAAGGGTGTAAAATTTGAAGTACATTGGAGTGCTGAAGACCAACTAATTGAGCCTAACGGTTCAATGTTGGCAAGTTACATTGGTTTCCTTGTTCGCCAACATATTCCGATTACATGTGATAATTGGAGAAGTCCGGACTTGAAGGTTGGCAAGGAAAAAATATGGTCGGAGATACAGGTACTTACCATATATTGTTATATGTTTTTTTTGTTGACTATTTGTTAACCATATATTGTTATAATATTACTTTATAATAACACACTCCATTTGTATGTTTTTTAGAGATCCTTTCACATCGATGAAAGCCGGCAAAAATATTGTATTCAATTGGCCGGAAAAAGACTCCGAGGATTTCGATCCTTTTTGTGCAATAAATTTCTCAAGGATGAGGAAGGAAAATTTGTTGAAGGAGAACGGCCAATGAAGTATGCCGAGATTATTTCAGCCGATGAATGGGATAACTTTGTCGCCAAACGAAGAAACGAAAAATTCCATGTAATGTCTATTAATTGTGGTATTATACAATTGTTAAGTTACTTGGTTCTAATATGCCTTAAACTTTTTTATCCAGGAAGTAAGCGACATAAATAGGAAAAGGGCATCAAAACCCGTGTATCCGTACAAAAAAGGGCGTACGGGTTATGCACGGTTACAACAAAGAATTGTGAGTATATTCAAATGCTATGAGCTTATACATTGTCACAATATGTTATAATTGATGATCTTATAATCTAATTCAATGTGTAGCTAGCCGAGGAGAAAAGTGACGCAACATCTCTTCCGGAGCACGTATTATGGAAGGCTGCTCGGGTTGGGAAGGATGGGGTTGTCGTTGAAGCGGTCCAAAATGTTTATGACGAATATGTAACATTATTTCTTTAATTATATCGAAAATTTTGTTAGACATATAATTCATTTTTAATCTCCTCTAATAATATTTCAGGAGACTTTATCCCAAACCGTACCTTCAACCGAGGTCCAGGATTGCAGGAGCGTACTTAGTCGAGTACTAAATGTTCCTGAGTATTCCGGTCGTGTGAGGGGTAAGGGTTTTGGTGTGACTCCGTCGTCATTTTATAAAAAAACAAAAACAAAAAATCCTACCAACAAAGAGGTGATGGAGACCTTGGCGGAGTTAAGGGCACAAGTACTCCAACTGCAAAACGAGAATGCAAGGTATAGAGAGGAAAGGTGCGCTTCCGAGGCAAAAGATACTAGTGACCGAGCTAGTATCAATCATCAACCGAAATTTCCCGAGGTAATTATATATGTTATTATGAAATTAAAATAGCACTTTTTTACTTGACACATATACAAGTTAACAATAACATTTATTATTGGTTTAGGGCATTTCACCTTGTCAGCTGTATCTATCGTCACCAACTTATCGCATGGTTGGCAAGGGAAAAGTGCACAATACTTCGGGTGAATTACTTCACCATAATCCCCTCCCGGTGGGATTTATGAAAGTTTCGGTTGACCTCGTATTAGATACGGACGCCCGTCTACCATTACCTGACGTTGTTTTAGAGACAACGTTGATGCGAGATGCAGTCGAATCCTTTGTTGGTTGGCCGTCAGATCTAATTTTCCCTGATGCCGAGGTATATATGTTCTAAATGATTATGAATATTTAGTATTCACATTTCAATTCAGCTACAATTATGATATTTAATCAATTATATGGTAATGTTAGACTCCTACAAGACCCACACATAAAGTTGGTAAAGTTTCAAGACGCATCGAGTCGGTTGCATCTCAAAAAGAGGTACAAATATATATACCCATTGAATTATATACGCAACGATTCTGTTACATTACAAAAAGTCATGATTTATTTTATATGAATTTTTAGGTTCCCGGTCGAGAGTTGAAAAGCGCTGCTAAGGATATTCCAACGACGTCCGGGACAAAATCTCAAATTATGATGCGTCTTGAGAAAATGGTGGAGGAGTCCGATATATATATGCATGGGAACATTCGTACTATAGATTTTGATGAAGGTGTTTTCGGAGCTGCTCATTTCGAAATAATTGGAAAGGAGGACTTCCAACAACTTTTTGAACACACCGAATTGGGCATCGCTGTCATTCATACATACATATGGTACTCCGATCAATCTATAATTTACTTAGTTGAACAATTTATTTACACATTTCAATGAGTAGTCTAATGTTTATTATGTTTCTATTTAAGGTATATGTATGTAACATTGATGCGGGGAACTGAATTGTGTAACCGTTTCAATTTTATTGCTGCTTCCCGTATCAATGCAACGTTAATAACGAATAATCCAACATCCATAAAGAATGATCTAGTCGATAGATTCATGGCGGCCGGCGATAATACTACACCCAGTTTGTATTTTTTACCGTTTAATTCTGGCAACGGGTTAGATTTTCTTTCTAATAATTTCATTCTAATCTATGTATATCTTTTACGTAGAAAATTTTCAATTATCTAAATTTTTGTTTTATTTTACAGTGGTCACTGGGTGTTGGTTGCTATGGATCTTTCGAGACTAATAGTGTATTATCTCGATTCTTTATCGGGTGATTGGACGAAATATCCGAATATGAAGAAGACGGTTGACGCGTAAGTGAAATTCCCCTAAATATTCGTGTGTATTTGTATATTTAATTATGTCTGTCAGATTGATCTCAATATACGTTTTTATTCTGTTAGGGCAATAATAAAATTTAGATTGAAAAAGAAATACCGCAATAGGAAGGACATTACCTGGATCAGAGTTCAGGTATATATTAAGTATCTTATTTTTGCTTATAATAGTGTTTGTTTTTTTGCTTATAATAGTGTTTGTAAGAAATTAACTATATATATATTGTTTGTTTTTCTGTGTAGTGTCCTCAGCAAAATAATTCGGTCGATTGCGGATTTTTTGTAATGAGATTTATGAGAGACATCATTGCGTTGAATCGTATAGACATCCCAAAAATGGTATGGAATAATAACTTAGGGTTTATTTTAATATTATCGAATATTTCATCTAATTTGTTACTAAATCATGAATATGTTTTATTCTCTTAATTGTAGTACTTTGAGGAATACAAAACTTACTCAAGAGCAAATTTGGATGAAATCAAGGATGAATTGTGTCAATTCATTGTTGATCAAAGAATCATATAGCTAGGTTGTATATTGTTGTACATATATGTATGGAATGTTGTTGTTGTATGCTGTTGTTGTATATATGTTGTATATTGTTGTTGTAATTTTACTAAATCATGAATATGTTGTTGTATATTGTTGATCAAAGAATCATATATTAATGTTGTATATATGGAGGATTAATGTTGTATATAAATGGATTCATGTTGTATATATCAATGGATTAATGGTGTATAACATTGGATCAAAGGACGAAATCAATATGAATTTTACACTTTTGCAGCATGCGCTTTACAGGTTACAGGTTACCAATATGAATTTTACACTTTTGCGCTTTACAGGTTACCAATTAAATATCCACTGTTTTTCAAACAATTTTTTTTAAAATAACTAACACTTTAGAGGGCGCTTTGTCCAGAAAGCACCCTCTAAACACTTTACATTGACAACTTTAGAGGGCGCTTTTCCTGAAAGCGCCCTCTAAACACTTTACATTGTCAACTTTAGAGGGCGCTTTGTCCAGAAAGCGCCCTCTAAACACTTTACATTGACAACTTTAGAGGGCGCTTTTTCCTGAAAGCGCCCTCTAAACACTTTACATTGACAACTTTAGAGGGCGCTTTTTCCATAAAGCGCCCTCTAAACACTTTACATTGACAACTTTAGAGGGCGCTTTTTCCAGAAAGCGCCCTCTAAGGTGTCCCTTTATGGACCACTCCAGAGGGCTCTTTTTTCTTAAAGCGCACTATAATGTGGCCACTTTAGACAGCGCTTTCTCCAGGAAAACAAAGCGCTGTCTTTACCTATGCCAGCGCCAGATTAGAGGGCGCTTAAAAGCGCTGTTATAGGCCAAAATAAGCGCCCTCTTTTCCCTTATTTGGCGTAGTGATAACATTTGAATTAAACACGATAAGCTTTCCAATGCCCTTGGTCCCACCTCAAAATCATAAAAAATGAATGAGTTATGTTCTTGAGAAGTTGACCCAAAATTAGGGTTTCAGTTAAAATGACCTATAATGTCTTAGAATGGATGATGATCTTCCAAGCTTCAAATTAAATTTTGATGAACATGAAAGTTGTTCATATTGTCCTTAAGAACATTTTTGCTCTTGCGATTATCTCTATTTGACCAACACACAAAAAGTTAGGTTTCAGTGTATTTCAACATAGTCAGATGAATTGACTGATCAACTTCTCAAGTCCACAACTCATATCTTGATGAATTGATGATTGAGGACACTCAAATAAGTTCAAATATTCATGGAATAATGACTTAAAGAACTTCCCTTGATGGTATTTGACCATGGGCTGAGGTTGCTTCATGAGCAAGGCATTGTTGATGATCAGATGAATTAGGGTTTCCTTGAGAAACAAACCTCAAATCCCTTGACTTGCTTTGATCAAAAATGATGAGTTGAGATGCTTGGGAGGCATATTTGATGGATGAGAGCTTTGGGAATCATTACCATGCTTGCTTTCATCTCCTCTTGATCTTTTCATTGCACAAAGGATCTCCTAGAAGCTTTTAGACCTTGTGATTGCTCAAGCTACAAACAAGAAATGTTAGTGACATATTTTTGTGCTTTTGGTTAGTAAATAAAAATGAGAAAAGCAATGATATACAATTCAAGCATGCTTGGTGATCTCAAACCACTCACAAGAGGTCCCACCCAAAGGCAAGGGGAACAAAGATGCTTATGATCCTTGAGGCTTTGCAAATGTAATGTTATGATGCCATGAGGGATCTTAGGGACAAAACTGAGGTCTTACAGATGCCCCTATTTAAGGTCATTCTAGCCGGAGATATGAAGGTTAAAATCTTCGTCTCGATGAGGTGGAATGGGCTTAAATAATAACAAAGAGACGAATTTTGGTCCCTACGAGACCTCATGATGCAGGTGTATGTATGCAAAAAGGGCAATATTTCATGGGGATATGTGTTCACAAAGAGAAAAGAAGTCAGGAAAAACTGACAATCCATATGAGTAACACACTCAATGGGACAGAGACTCTGGGACTCTTATGGGGATAGAAAAGGAGATAAATTGTGTGAGCAGGGCACGACTCAAAGCTTAGGGAGCCGAATTCCAAAAGAATAAATCAATGGAAAGACCCGAGCTGACTCAAAGGCGCACGTATTGGGGAATATGCCAATATAGCGGAATTACCCACAAAGGATACCTCAGATGAAAATCCGGACTCAGATGGGGAGAATCCAGTAAAGGGCCTCACTGGGGAACATCCAAACAGGACTCCTCCGGGGAAACACCAGGGCAAGGTATTACCGGTTACTAGGTAATAAGCTCAAGGAGACATGTGATCAAAACACCGGCATGAGGGTGAAAGAACAATGTGCTCGGGGAGAATGAATATCTAAGACCGGTATAAGGGTGAGAGATATCAAACATCCAAAATCATCCGAGGAAGACCTAAAAGGTATATTTCAACTCAGGAAATCTGACTCCACAGGGGACAAAGGTCATAATAGGGAGCAGAGAGGAAGGAACACTAGGGATACCGGTTACTGAGCATATAATAGGTGACCAACCAAGGCGTGAATTGGGGAATATTCCTAAGACACTCATCATCCAAAAGAGGGCCGAAAAGCAAACTCGACTACAGGATGGGCATTCGACTCCGCAAAGGGGATACGAATCTTACTCGACTGGGGAAGAACAAAGACTTTGACCGAAGAGCGCATGAGATATATTATCTATTACCGTCAGAACGTAGATAACATACTCGCATGGAGGATTATCCACAACCGGTTACTGGGTTAATAAAGGATAAATCTACTGAAAAGAAAGGACATCAGGATACCGAAAACCAGGTATAAAATAATGACCACTCAAGGGGAGAAACTATCATTAACGACCAACGGAAAATGAAAGATGACCAGCTGGGGATACATTGACAAAGGCAATGATCCGGGAGATATACTCAGAAAGGGTGAAGGATTATCGATATCGAATACTATATAATGATAATCGTCAAGGAGGGGATTACATCTACCAGATACTGGGTAGAAAACCACGGAAAAGTAACCGTCATCGGTTAGGATGAATAAAAAGGTTAACTCTGCCAAGGGGATAAAATAGGGTTTACAACTACCGGTATAAAGGTAGAAATCCACAAAATCCGCCGTGGAAAAGATGGATAGTTACTGAGCAATCAGTCATCCGATCTACGGGGAAATGTAAGGATAATCTCCAGAAGCCAAATCTAGGAATAAACTAGAGATGCACGAAGAATCAAGACTCATCCCTATGAGGATATAACTCGAAAAAGGGGGGTTCCATCCCAATATATGTGTTGGAAGCAAACAGAAACAACCATCATCCACGAGGACATAACTCGGTGGGGAATATGGAAGAAAGGATAAACATTTTCTGCTTATGGGGCTGACTCTTCATGGAGAGATCAAACACAAACATCTGGTTGGGGAAGCATATTTCTAACTAGCAGGAGATAACAAACAAAGATATATGGCAAAGGATGCAACATGAATATCTGAATGTTAAAACTATGCATATATGCATGGTTTATGTATGATGAATGCTGACAGGACAGACATATCTAACACAAACAAGTCCACCGATCGATTGAATAAACATCTGGTACTACATCTCAAGAGAGAAAGCCAGGCCTAGTGGAGAACATCCTATCTGTTGGGGATCAGGGGTACCAGGAAACAAAGACCTCTACAGGGGAATGAACAACAACAAATCCCACTGGGAACAGGATCATGGCACAGATAAGTTCCGCTGTAGAAGCTACTCCACCGGGGAAACTATCAAAGGGGAGGATGGATTTCTGTGGGGAACAATCACCAATCAGAAGCTCCCAAGGTCACCTAACTAAAAGCTCACACCTGCTGAGGAGGAAGGAGGTTGAAAACATTTATCACACACTCTGCTCGGGAGGGAAAGCCACAAAAGATTCCAGAGGAAGAGGATGCAAACATGCCAAGAATATGAACAAATGTCTTACCCTGTTGAGAATCATACAATCTTTGGGAGAGCACTGAAGACATCCCCCAATATCCTTTTATCATTGTGAATGTTCACCTTGTTTAAAAACAAGTTATGAAAAGTTTAATTTTTTAAAAACAATGATATTCCTCAATTAAAACATGCAAAACATTTGTTGAATAGGAACAAATAAGAGTGTAAATAATTGTATAAAGGCTCAAAATTTATTTGATGGAATGGTAGTCTGCAAATGGCAAGACTCCATGGATCTTTACAAATTTGAAATTGGTGATATATATTGGAAAAGGGCTACATTGAACATAATGACCATTTCTCCACCAATTCAGAATCTGATGTATTTGAAGCTTTGGTTGACGATGACTGAGCGAGAATCTCTGACAGATGACAGTTCGTAGAACAAAGTCTTGTTAGGATGCAGTTACTTGCCAAATCCCTAATTTTTGCCTAGATTGCCCCAGGATGAGGTGCTCAATCTAGCGGGATACATATTCATTTTTTATGTCTTTAACTTTTGCCTGGATCGCCCTTTCGGGTTTTCAATCCATCGAGACGCTCATTTTTGCCTAAGCCGCCCTTTCGGGTTTTCAACTTAGCGAGCTATTCTGTTTTTATCTTTAGTCGAAGTATTTCTTGACTGCATCTGAATTCACAGGACGAGTGAAATCCTCCCCATCCATAGTTATAAGTATCAAAGCACTGATTGAAAAGGCTCTTTTGACAACATATGGACCTTCATAGTTTGGAGTCCACTTGCCCCTGGAATTGGGCGCGAAAGACAAGACTCTCTTGAGCACAAGGTCACCCTCTCGGAACACACGAGGCTTGACCTTCTTATCAAAGGCTTTCTTCATCCTTTACTGATATAATTGACCATGGCACATGGCAGTCAATCTCTTCTCCTCAATCAAATTCAGTTGGTCATAACGACTCTGAACCCATTCAGCATCAGTCAACTTGGCTTCCATCAAAACTCTCATTGATGGGATCTCCACCTCTACTGGGAGTACAGCCTCCATGCCATAAACAAGAGAGAAAGGGGTTGCCCCTGTTGAAGTGCGAACAGACGTACGATATCCATGCAAAGAAAATGGCAACATCTCATGCCAATCTTTGTACGTAACAACCATCTTCTGGATAATCTTCTTGATATTTTTATTAGCAGCTTCAACAGCCCCATTCTTCTTGGGTCTGTAAGGAGAAGAATTATGATGTGCTATCTTGAACTCACTACACAACTCTTTCATCATCTTGTTGTTCAAGTTAGACCCATTATCAGTAATGATCTTATCTGGCACACAATAACGGCATATGAGTTGATTCTTGATAAATTTCACAACCACCTGCCTGGTCACATTTGCATATAATGCCACTTCAACCCACTTGGTGAAGTAATCAATTGCTACGAGAATAAATCTGTGACCGTTGGACGCTTTCGGCTCTATCGTGCCAATCATGTCAATTCCCCACATAAAGAAAGGCCATGGTGATGAAATCACATTCAGAAGTGTCGGGGGAATATGAATCTTATCCGCATAAATCTGACACTTATGGCATTTCTTCACATACTTCTAGCCCGCAACAGTCAGACTCCATTGTCAGCCAATAGTAGCCCGCTCTCAACATCTTTCTAGCCATGGCATGTCCATTGGAATGAGTACCAAATGAACCCTCATGGACCTCAGTCATTAACAGGTTTGCTTCGTGTCTATCCATGCATCTGAGCAGAACCATGTCAAAGTTTCTCTTATAAAGCACATCGCCATTGAGGTAGAAACTGCCTGATAATCTCCTCAAAGTCTTTCTATCTTTCACAAATGCCCCTGGCGGGTAAACCTGATTCTGAAGAAAGCACTTGATATCACAATACCATTGCTTATCATCTTGCACCTCCTCTACTGCAAATACATGAGCTGGTCTGTCCAAACGCATCACAGTGATATTGGGAACTTCATTCCAAAGTCTTACCATAATCATCGAAGCAAGTGTAGCAAGAGCATCTGCCATCCGATTCTCATCTCGAGGAATATGATGGAAGTCAACCTCAGTAAAGAACGTTGAAATCCTCCTCGCATAATCTCTGTATGGGATGAGGCCAGGCTGATTCGTCTCCCATTCACCCTTAATCTGATTAACAACAAGGGCCGAATCACCATAAACATCAAGATGTTTGATCCAGAGATCAATGCACTCTTCCAATCCCATAATACAGGCCTCATACTCAGCCATATTATTCGTGCATTTGAAAGTTAGCCTTGCCGTAAACGGGAAATGTGTGCCCTGAGGAGTAATAATCACTTCCAATACCATTTCCATATTGATTTACAGCGCCATCAAACACCATACTCCATCTGGAACCAGGTTCTGGCCCTTCATCGAGCGTAGGCTCATTGCAATCCTTCATTTTCAAATACAGAATCTCCTCATCTGGGAAGTCATACTGAACTGACTGATAATCCTCGATTGGTCGATGTGCCAAGTGGTCAGCCAAGATACTACATTTAATGGCCTTCTGAGCTCGATACTCAATATCATACTCAGATAACAACATCTGCCAACGGGCAATCCTCCCAGTTAAAGCAGGCTTTTCAAAGATATACATGATTGGATCCATTTTGGATATCAACCAAGTCGTATGATTCAACATATACTGGCGTAAGCGCTTAGTAGCCCAGGCCAAAGCACAACATGTTTTCTCAAGCATTGAGTATCGAGACTCACAATCAGTGAACTTCTTACTCAGGTAGTAGATAGCATATTCTTTCTTTCCTGATTCATCTTGCTGACCAAGGACACAACCCATTGAATCTTCAAGGACTGTCAGATACATAATCAATGGTCTCACTTCCACAGGCGGAGACAAAATTGGAGGCTCGAACAAATACTCTTTAATGCTATCAAAGGCTTTTTGGAAATCCTCGGTCCAATCATGAGACTGATATTTCCGGAGGAGCTTGAATATGGGCGCACATGTGGCAGTCATGTGGGATATGAATCTGGAAATATAATTCAAGCGGCCAAGAAAACCTCGAACTTGCTTTTTAGTTTTAGGCGCAGGCATTTCTCGTATTGCTTTGACCTTTGCAGGATCAACCTCAATACCTCTTTGACTAACGATAAAGCCCAATAACTTGCCGGAACGGACTCCAAATGTACACTTGTTAGGATTCAGACGAAGCTTATACTTCCTCAAACGCTGAAAAAGCTTCAACAAGTGCTCTACATGCTCCATTTCCGTTCTCGATTTTGAAATCATATGATGAACATATACTTCGATCTCCTTGTGCATCATATCGTGAAACAAGGTAGTCAAAGCTCGTTGATACGTGGCTCCGGTGTTCTTCAAATCGAAGGGTATTACTCGATAACAGAATGTTCCCCAAGGTGTGATAAATGTTGTCTTCTCCATATCCTCGGGTTCCATTTTGATCTGATTATATCCGGAAAATCTGTCCATAAATGAGAAGACATTGAATTTAGATGTATTGTCTACCAACATATCAATATGTGGAAGAGGGAAATCATCTTTCGGACTGGCTTTATTCAAGTCTCTATAGTCCACACACATTCGAACTTTTCCATCTTTCTTAGGCATGAGCACAATATTGGCCACCCACTGAGGATATGTAGAAGTCACCAGAAACCCTGCATCAATTTGCTTCTGAACTTCTTCCTTGATCTTCACTGCCATATCGGAATGCGTTCTTCTAAGCTTCTGCTTTACAGGCACGCACTCAGGCTTCAAAGGCAGGAAATGTTGCACAATATCTGTATCTAGACCAGGCATGTCTTCATATGACCAGGCAAAGACGTCGACATATTCTCGTAGCAACTCGATCAACCCCTTCTTTACAGATTCTTCCAGGAGTGCCCCAATCTTCACTTCTCGCACGCAGTCTTCAGAACCCAAGTTGATTGTTTCCAGATTCTCAAGATGCGGCTGAATGATCTTCTCTTCATGCTCAAGTAGACGGGTAATCTCGTCAGGAATCTCTTCAACATCATCTTCTTCCGCCTCAAATACAGGGAATTCAAAGTTGGGAGATGGTGTTGGATCATTATGTTCAATGGGTTCGATCAACCTGCATAATGATTTTAGATATAAAAGATTTTAGAATTCAAACAAGGCAAATCATTATGCAGATGAAAAGATTGATTTTATTCTTGTTTTTAGGGTTTTATGTGATCACTAATTTCATGCAAAAGCGAAAAGGGAAAATAATTGGAAAAATAAACATTTAACATGAGTTTATTGAATGAAAATATCATTGTATTTATGCGCCAACGATGTCATCACTTCTCCTTTTGGCATGGGAGAAGGGTTTTTAAACACAATGAACATTACTTTGACTTATGGATAACTGTCGGAATATCAACCGCGACCCAATTATTGCAGATCCCTCCAACGATGATGAAATTTCCAGAATCCTCTTCTTCTACCAGAATGGCAGCAGCCTCTTCGTCTTGACCAGTGTGGATAAATCCACCACTCTTTAACAGACCTTGTTTGTTGAAAACGCCTGAAGAATAGCCTATGCCAGCCCGAGACTTGTTGTCTTCCAACTCAATCATTTGCCCCAAACCAGCAATTGCACCATGCTCAATGGCCAACTTTGCATCTTTATAGGAAGCAAATGAAGGAGTTCCCGTCTTAACAGGTTCAGCGATAGATAAAGCTTGGAACGAAGTTCCAACTTCATCCTCATCATCTATATAAGAGAAGGAGGAAAATGGCTAACCAGGAGAGCCTTCTCTCCCCCTACCACCACCAGTTTCTTATTCTTGACAAACTTAAATTTCTGGTGTAGGCTCGATGTCACGGCGCCTGCCTCGTGAATCAATGGTCTGCCTAAGAGTCAGCTATACGATGGGTGAATGTCCATAACCTGGAAGGTAATCTGGAAATCACTTGGTCCGATTTTGACTGGGAGATCAACCTCACCAATCACAGTTTTGAGAGACCCATCGAAAGCCTTCACAACCACTCCACTCGGCCTCATGGGAGGCCCCTGATATGATAACTTCACAAGAGTATTTTTTGGCAATACATTCAACGACGACCCAGTATCCACCAGCACATTGGATATGGCGTCATCTTTGCAGCTCATAGAAATGTGTAATGCCAAGTTGTGGTCTCTTCCCTCCTCGGGGAGATCAGAATCACAAAAACTTAAATTGTTACAAGCAGTGATGTTTGCAACAATACTGTCAAATTGTTCAATTGTGATGTCGTGATCCACATACGCCACATCCAACACCTTCTACAAAGCTTCTCGGTGTGGTTCTGAATTCATCAGCAATGATAAAATAGATATTTTGGATGGCGTTTGTAGAAGCTGATCTACAATGTTGTACTCACTCCTCTTGATGAGCCTCAGCATCTCATCACAGTCTTCTTTGGCATTGCCACTCGGGCCAACAGAGACAGAAGTTTTCAACGTAGAGGTGGGTTTAACAGCAAGTGTCGGATTCAGAGCGTTCACAGCATTTCTAATCGGGTTTTCAGCATAATCAGCATTGTCATTCCTTCGAGCGTCAGCTTGTGGCTTCGGCAGGGACGAGAAAACACGACCGCTGCGGGTCAAACCGCTGACGTCAGCAATATTAACAACAGATGAAGAGGGTAGGGGCACCTCTCTCCCATTCTCTACTTCTACAACATTGTAGCGATAGGGGACCGCCTTCTCAGAAGAGTATGGTATAGGGTCGGCTGACTTAATAGTCAGAGCAGGAGAAACCTTCTGCTTGCTACCATCATACTTGATGACAACAGGCTCAAGTATCCGGAACACTGGAGAAATTACATTGACTTCAACAGCATCTTCGTCAACATTTCTGTTTTGAAGGATCTCAATGACTCCCTCATCCATCATTTCTTGAACATCTTTGCGCACCTGGTGACATCCTCTCTGATTAACAGAACAGACTCGACATCTATCGTGGTCATGCTCATAATGGCTATAATCACACAGCAATAGATGCATCTCGACCAGAGACTGTCGAATATGACTGACGTATTTGACTTTGTACCTGCCAGGACAGCCCTGTACCATATTGACAGATTTCCCATGCTCGGGAAATGGGTTCTTCTTTACATTCGGACCTACGTCCTCGAAAAGAAAAATCCCGCTTCTCACAAGGCCTTGCACCTTGGTCTTCAAGGGATAACAATTTTCCACGTCATGTCCGAGAGCACCGGAATGATATACGCAGTGAAGCTCAGGCTTATACCACCACTGGGGGTTGGTAGGTACAGCGGGAGGGTCTCGTGGAGTGATCAACTTTCTATTAATCAAAGATGGATAGAGTTTAACATAAGTCATCGGAATTGGATCAAAGGTGACCCTCTTCCTCTCGTAGCTGGTGCTGGCATTGTTGTTGTTGTTTCGAGGCTGGTAGGCCTGTTGTTGTGGACGCTATTGTTGTTGCTGATATTGCTGAGTTTGTTGTTCTTGATATTGTTGGGCTTCTCTGAAAACCGGTGCTATATGAGCCACCTGATGCTGGTTGTTAATGGGGCGGGCAATCTTCCTCTTGACATGGGAAGACACGGCATGTGCCTCTCCCTCCTTCTTCTTTGCAAAGCTTCCATATCTCTTTGCTAAAGAGCCTTCATCTCGAGTCAAACGTCCTTCACAGACCCCTTCTTCCAGTCTCATTCCCATATTCACCATCTCGGTGAAGTCTGAGGGAGCACTGGCTATCATTTTCTCATAGTAGAATGAACTCAAGGTCTTCAAAAAGATCTTGGTCATCTCTTTCTCCTCAAGGGGTGGCACTATCTGAGCTGCCAACTCGCGCCACCTCTGGGCGTATTCTTTGAAGGTCTCTTTCTCTTTTTGGGACATTGCCCTCAATTGGTCCCTATCAGGAGCCATATCCACATTATATTTATATTGCTTGACGAACGACTCGCCAAGATCGTTGAAAGAGCGGATGTTCAAACTTTCCAGACCCATGTACCACCGGAGAGCGGCACCGGACAGACTGTCCTGGAAATAGTGGATGAGCAATTGGTCATTATCAGTTTGCGTCGACATCTTGCGAGCATACATCACAAGATGGCTGAGAGGGCATGTGTTTCCCTTATACTTCTCAAAGTCATGTACTTTGAATTTAATAGGGATCTTCACGTTGGGCACAAGGCACAACTCAGCAGCACTTTTACCAAAGAGGTCCTTCCCCCTCAGAGTCTTTACATCCTTGCAAAGCTCAAGGAATTGGTCCTTCATGTCATCCATCTTCTCATAAACATCTGGACCCTCAGAAGGTTCAGAATGGTAGATGGTATCTTCAACTCTTGGTAATGTGTGCACAACGGGAGGTGGCACTAAAAGGACCGGGCTAGATGCCGGCAAAGAAGGAAGAGTAGGATCAAAACCCTCTGGCACAAAATTGGCGGGCATACCCCACGGGAACCCGGCCGGCATAGATGGCGCAAAGTGAGTTGTTGCAGCAGGCATAATAGAAGTCACGATCTCAGAAATGATCGTCCTTTGGGGAGGAGTTGAGGGTGTTGGAGAAGACTGGCTCTGAGCAGCCATGAATGACTCCATCAGGGCAGTCAATCTGGCTACTTCCTCCTTTAGTTCGCGGTTCTCTTGTTCCAAATGATCCATTAGTCTCGATGAGTTGGCTCTGGTGTAGTACCGGTCAGTCATCTTGTCTTAAAAATAAATGAAGAACACAGAGTTAGACCAAAGGACAAGGAGCCCGAAGCAAAACCTGCTGATGCACATGATGCATGCAATGCTTGTGCATATGATTTGTTTTTATTCATCAGAGGAACCTTTAGATTTCTATTTGCAAATGTTGGAAATATTAAACATTTGTCAGATATGGAAATACAATATCAATAATATCTGGGAAATGCTTTTACATCAAAGAAGTACAGCATTGGTAGCCAAGTATAATACAAGAGAGAAGGAAAATGATCATCATATGGATCCTTAGAGGCAATCATCTAAAGATCTGGAAAAAGGAAGATAAGATGCACGAAGCCTCTTCACCTCCTCCTCATAGGCTGCCTCCATATCTGCCTTCTCTTTGGCGAGTCGATCGTACTTCCTCTTCTAAAACCTGGAAGACTGAGGAAGTAGAGAAGTCCATGCATCATTAGGATCATCAATAACCTGATGCTCGAGGAACTCTATCAAAGCATCCTTCTCCTTGATCTGCTGAAGCAACTCCTCTCGTTCACGGATCCAAGCACGTGAACGGTCTTCATCTCTCAACTCCTCTACTCCTTGGTCAGGGAGGGTTGAAGTCCCAACCACAACCAAAGGTGTAGGTCTCGGATACTCGTAAGGCATGAGGTATTCAGAAGCTCTCTTCCTAACCCAAGAAGTATAAGGTTCCAAAGCGATACAATTCTTTGGACCCAGCTCCTTCCTTCCTTTCTTATGAATCTTGCGCCAAGCGCGGACCATCCTGCCCTTCAAATCTTGGGGATCTTTACCCTCCTAAAAGAACACACCCTCTTACAGAATGTTATTGGGTTTATCCTTTAGGAGGAACCCAAGCTGACGACGTGCCAAAATAGGGTTGTAGTTAATCCCACCACATGTACCAAGAAGAGGTACATTGTAGAATTCACTACAAGAGTCGATAATCTGCACACCATCGTACACACGGTTGTACCAAAAGATATCATCATTAGTGAGAGACATAAGTCTCGTGGACCACCGTAGACATCCTTTGTTTTCCTTGAAGGCGATCGTCTACGGCAAGTGAGAAATAAACCACTTATACAACAGAGGCAAACAGCACACAATGGTACCACCACCCTTTGCATTCCTCATATGCAAAGAAAAGTAAGTGTCACCCAACAGAGTCGGAACGGGATTAAGAGTAGAGAAAATCCGAATAGCGTTCACATCCACAAACTTGTCAATGTTGGGGAACAATACTAGCCCATAGATGAGAAGTACAAATATGGCCTCAAAGGCGTCCTGACTCATGGCCTTCCCATACATAGTAGCTTGAGCAATGAGGAACTCAGAAGGAAGACCTTGAATTCCACCTTTGATAGTCATATGAGCACCAACCAGAGATTCATCTATATGCAACATGTCAGCTATCTCTTGAGAAGTAGGAATACTCTCTAAGCCACTGAACAACAACTGGTCTAGAATAGGTATACCCACAAGGTAGGCATACTCCTCAAGTGTAGGTAAAAGTTGGAAATCCGGAAAAGTGAAGCAATGGTACAAGGGATCATAGAACTGCACTAATACACTCATCAATCCTTCGTCCACCTGAGTAGTCAGAAGACAAAAAAGCTTCCCAAAACGAGCCTTGAAACCCAAGGGATCTAGTACATAGGATGTCAAATTCCTTAGCTCTTTCAAGTCGGGTTGTCTGAAACTGTACTTCTTTGTGTTCCTTCTTTGTCTTTCCATGTCTGAAAATTCACAAATAGACCTCTTAAGTTCCTTGAAAATTTTCTTATTATTGATGATATGGATGCAAGTGGGTGCATGAATGCATGAATGCAACAATCACACTCAAGGATCAAGCGAAGCACACCAAACAAAGGTCATGGGATGGATCATGTCATCCTTAATATCAATCATCCATTTTGGTGGATTATGGTTTACACCTTATCAACACCCAAGTTCCATTGATATTAAGGATACATGAACGGATCAACCATGAATCAAGGGTTTGTTGCAAGTCACGAGCATGGAGTCTCGGTTAAGAACCACCCAAAGGGAGTGTACTAGGGTTTAAACCTGCCAAACATGTTCTACAAGAGGTTCCCATAGTCATCATCCCATCTTTCGAATATTATCGGATAAACGACTACTCGTATTCCAAAAATATTCTCAAGAGAGACTCTTATGAGTGTAGTATCGCGTAACAATCGTATCAAATCTTACACTTGAACGACTTTCGCACTACATCCTAGGAATAGGCCAAGATGGGCTTGGTAAACTAAGGTCCTTGGCTTCTAAACTCTATATTGGAAAGAGTAATGTCTAACCACAACTACTTGTATGACATTATTGATCCCAACATGACCTCCACCAAGTGAATGGGCTTGCAAGTCAACTTGCTAAGGAATAACTCCACACAAGTCAACAAGACTATGCCATTCTCCTATCCTAAGTGCACTCGAGTCCGGGTATAAAACTCATCTCACAAAGATCACCAAGCATACAAGGAATTAATATTCAAGCAATTCAATCATTACATACAGTACAGTAATCCCAAATTGCACAAAAAATATGTCACAAAACAATATACAATACAATATAACACAATATGAAAAGTAGGCAAAACCCACTAGGCAAATGTTCCCCAGCAGAGTCGCCACTTTTCTGTAGCGGGGTATTCATTACCTTTAGAGATATTGACTAAATCTAAGGTAAACCATACAAGTCGAGTCGCCACCGCACTTCTATTTATCCAAAGGAATGGTTAGAAAGCGAACAAAAACCTAAAAGTTTTATCGAATCAAAAACTAGTATAAATGTCAGAGATCTGGGTAAGGGGGTTGGTTATGCAATGGGAAGGTTTTAAGCACCCAAAACATCCTAGGTACTCCTAGGGAGCCCTTTTCATATTTGTTGTAAGGTTGGTATTTTGTGAAAATTTATTTGTGCAAACATGATTGAAGAGATGAGAAGAGAATATACAAGTTATTTACATTTTTGTGTTTGGATGGATGAACCCATTGCCTACGTACCATCTTAAAAAAGATTAGGATCAAAACCTCGTAGTTCGGGGTAAAAATCTCAAAATGAGTTGGTGAATTGATTGGTCCAAAAGCCTTAAGGTCTTTTCTATCCAAGGGAAAAAACTCAACCTAAAACCACAAATCCACCATGTGAGGATAGCTTCAACATGCTAGTGAGGGGTTAACCCTATAATAAGCATGGAAGACTTATAGTCCATCACTAAGGATATATGTGAGTATTATATCAACCTCAAGGATAACTCAAACCTAATAGCTAATGTTTATGAAAAAGCTTTGGCAAGAAGTGGCCATTGAAACCACAAAAAACAATTGAGTGAGTTGTATTTACCAATGAAAAATATGTACAAAATATGGTCAAAGCTGACTTAAGAGTTCAATTCAAAATAAGTGTTATGAAAATCAAAAGCATAAGGCTTAGGTTTCTAATGTTTGAAAAGAATATTAAATGCTTGCACAAAAGTTTTGGCTTGGGTTAGAGTGGAGGGAAGAAGAAGAATGGCTAAAGTCCTAATCATACAAGAGATAAGGGACAAGAAAAAAACCACACAAGGAGTTCCTCTCTTGAGATCATATTGATGATCCAAGTAGCTCCCATCCTATGGAATATGCAAGCATAATGATAGTAAGCTCAAACAACAATCAAACAAGCCTCTTAAGATATCCTCAATGCATCTTGTATCTTTCACTTTGGATGAACATGGCAATGGTTCTTAAATTTGAGCTCTCATAGAATTCCCTATCACAAAATCACACACATCACAAGTTTCATGAAGTAAATCAAGAATGGACAAGAGTGAGTTTAGAGGCTTGGTCCTTCTAATCCATCTTCACATTAAAGTCCTTTTTACTCCAATTTTTGCATAGGGAATGTCCTAGAAACTAAGTCCATTTGTCCATTTCTTTGCATTTGGTCCAAAACACAAGCACAATAATATATACACAATTATGTGCTCAAGTGAGCAAAAGGCAAATTGCATTAACATAAACATGTGCTCAAATGAGCAAAGGGGAAAAGTAAATGAATAATATGTACAAGAATAGTAAATTGCATAAATGTAAAGAGCAAGAAGTAAATGTTAATGGTTAATGGTTAGTGTTAGTAGTTAGTGTGCCATAAGGCAAATTTAGCGCTATGTTAAGCAATCGTAATTGGACTTATGTAGAAGTCACAACTATCTGAGGCTGGTCAATAATAATGTAGGCAACAACACAAGTTAGAAGTCTTGATTAGTGAACCAAGTTCCAACAACTTGTCATGCCAAAAAGAAGAAGAGAAATGATCTTGTATTGGTTTAAGTCCTTTGCATGATTTAGAAGGCGACCTATCCTTAATGCAAAGCCATTCACTTGATCATTTGATCAAGATGAATTAGATTTGAGTCAAGGAAGATTAAACATCCCTAATCAATACTAATTTATCAACCTTTAACTCATTGATCAAAAATAAAAGAAGAAGAAGAAAAAGAAGATGGATAATGGAAATGAAGAAAATAAAGTGCATCAAGTAAAATGGAATGTACCAATCCACCAATGTTGACTAAAGATAGGGAAGATCAAGGTCAAACCATAAAAAACAGAAGTGGGTCGAAGATTGGAAGTCAAGAAATAAACACAATATTTTTGGTATTTTTAATATTTGAAAATAAACTTGAATTAAAATATTAAAGAAAGGTCAAACTTCAAATTCACTTCAAATCAACTTTAAAAAGTCCAAGTAAAATATCCCAAGTTCAACATGGTCAAACAAAGTTTGACAAAAAATTTCAGCATATTTAAAAGTCAGAAACTATTTTTAATCAATTAAAAATGAAGAAAAATAATCTAATTGAACTAAAATCTCAAATAAATCTCAAATCAATTAATAAATTGATGAGAATATTTTTCATAGACCCATCATCATTCAAAGAGGTTAGAAAAATATTTTTGTATTTTTTGAATATTAAAAATTATTTAAAATGAATTAAAAATAACCAGAAAAGGGTAAATTATTAAAAAATAGCAAATGATGAAATAAAAAATATTAAAAATCATTTTTAGAAACTTGAAATTAAAAGAGAAATAATGCAATTGGTCCCATATTTTTTGGACCAATTATAAAAGAGATATGGATTTTAGAAATAAAATGGAATTAAAAGAAATAAAGAAAATAAAATCAGAAATAAGAAAATATGGAAAATCCACACGCGTTGGATCTAAGCTCATTAATTGAGCTGGATCATCAAACGACTATGGCATGCGCGTGCAACAAACACTCCAGTCAATGAGTCACATGAATATTAAATAAAAGTCATAACAATGGAGCGCTAGGATTAGATCTGGCAAATGCATTGTGTGGCTCACAATGGATCTGGCAATGAGATGGTGGCCAGCGCCACCGTCTTCTCCGGTGAGCTCCGGCGAAGGTCAAAAAATACAGAGGTTCAAATGCTAACTAAAATGAACGATCCAGGCACCATTCGAAAGGTGGAGTGATGTACATCACTCCTATGCCACTCACTTCCACTCTAGATTCCTATTAAGAGAGAAATCAGAGATGGAAGTTTGGTGGTGTTCAACTGAACTTGCTCGATTTCAACAATTAAGCACACAATAATGATGCCTCTATAGAGAGGACTTCAGACAACACAATATCAAGGCAAATGGAGCAAAGAATAATGAGATTCGAAGCAAAAACCAGTTGATCAAAACCTTTGGATTATGAAGAATTGAGTCACTCTTCTTGGTTCCTTTTGCAAACAAAAGCTTCAATAGATCAAATGGTGAAGGTCTAGGAACTTTCGATCTTAAAATTCAACCAAATGCAATTGAATTTTAGATCTGAATTTTTGGAGAAAAATGAACTTTGTTCCTTTGATATGGTTAGGGATTCAGTCTTGCAACATTTCAGGCGCCTTCAGGTTGGTGAATTGAAGAGCATAGCACATGTATTTATAGCTGGAGAGGGCTGAATGCATGAGTTAACTCGTGTGCATGGCAAATGGATTTTGCATTGCATGGGCTTGTGTGATCATGTGGAACGCCCAATGAAGACTGAAATGCCTTGCTGAGTTCATGTGAAATGCAAATGGACGTGTATATTAAGTGTAATCAGCTCATGCATGGCAATTGGATTGAATTTCACAAAATGCACTTAATCCTTCATGTCTTCGAAAATGGTGCTTCCAAACTCCAAATGCAACCTTGTGAGTAATGGTTAGAAAGCTTGTTGCATAAGGAACAAATGATATGTTGATCAAAATTCCAATTGGGCCTTGGAAATTAGTGAAATTTGAGCTTAAAGTGTAGGGTGCAAAACATGCATAAGTGAAGTTTCCAAATTTGGCCAATGTTCAAGCCCTTCTGTCTCAATGATTCAAGCTCCAAATCATAAAACCTTCAACATCAAAGTTGTAGATATTTTCAATACAATCAATATGGAATTCAATTTTACATAATTTGGATTTTTAATGAAGAAGTTATGGGCACTTTAAGTTGGACTTTTTTCCATTTCAATGCATTTGGCCCAAAGTGACCTATAATGTTTTGCATTATAACATGTATTTATTTTGAGATTTTGAAATTTTTCTCAACATAACATTTTAATTAGACACAATAATATTTCCAATGCCCTTGGTCCCACCTCAAAATCATAAAAAATGAATGAGTTATGTTCTTGGGAAGTTGACCCAAAATTAGGGTTTCAATCAAAATGACCTATAATGTCTTGGAATGGATGATGATTTTCCAAGCTTCAAATCAAATTTTGATGAACATGAAAGTTGTTCATATTGTCCTTAAGAACATTGTTTCTCTTGGTATCATCTCCATTTTACCAACACACAAAACGTTAGGTCTCAGTGTATTTCAACATAGTCAGATGAATTGACTGATCAACTTCTCAAGTCTACAACTCATATCTTGATGAATTGATGATTGAGGACACTCAAATAAGTTCAAATATGCATGGAATAATGGCTTAAAGAAATTCCCTTGATGGTATTTGACCATGGGCTGAAGTTGCTTCATTAGCAAGGCATTGTTGATGATCAGATGAATTAGGGTTTCCTTGAGAAACAAACCTCAAATCCCTTGACTTGCTTTGATCAAAAATGATGAGTTGACATGCTTGGGAGGCATATTTGATGGATGAGAGATTTGGGAACCATTACCATGCTTGCTTTCATCTCCTATTGATCTTTTCATTGCATAAAGGATCTCCTAGAAGCTTTTAGACCTTGTGATTGCTCAAGCTACAAACAAGAAATGTTAGTGACATATTTTTGTACTTTTGGTTAGTAAATAAAAATGAGAAAAGCAATGATATACAATTCAAGCATGCTTGGTGATCTCAAACCACTCACAAGAGGTCCCACCCAAAGGCAATGGGAACCAAGATGCTTATGATCCTTGAGGCTTTGCAAATGCAATGTTATGATGCCATGAGGGTTCTTAGGGCCAAAATTGGGGTCTTACATAGGGATATGATGAAATTAAACCTTTGTAAAGAAAGTTGAAATCCTCCTCGCATAATCTCTACATGGTATCAAACCGGGTTGATTTGTCTCCCGTTCTCCTTTGATCTGATTCACAACCAAAGCCGAATCACTGAAGACATCCAAATACTTGATTCTGAGATTCATGGCCTCTTCAAGCCCCATAGTGCAAGCTTCATATTCTGCCATGTTGTTTGTACACTTGAAAGTCAGTCTAGCTGTAAATGGTAGATGCGTGCCTTGAGGAGTAATGATCACTGCCCCAGTGCCATTTCCATATTGATTAACAGCTCCATCAAATACCATGCCCCAACGGGAACCAGGTTCTAGGCCTTCTTCTAGCAATGGTTCATCACAATCTTTCATTTTCAAGTACAAAATTTGTTCATCAGGAAAATCATATTGTACTGACTTGTAATCTTCAATTGGTTGGTGAACCAAATGGTCAGCTAAGATACTACCTTTGATCGCTTTCTGAGATCGGTATTCGATATCATACTTTGATAACAACATCTGCCAACAGGCAATTCTCCCAGTTAAAGCAGGCTTCTCAAATATATACTTGATTAGATCCATTTTGGATATCAACCAAGTGGTATGATTCAACATATACTGACGCAAACGCTTAGCAACCCAAGCCAATGCGCAACAAGTCTTCTCAAGCATTGAATATCGAGTCTCGCGGTCGGTGAACTTCTTACTGAGGTAGTAAATTGCAAATTCTTTCTTCCCAATCTCATCTTGCTGACCCGGAACACAACCCATGATATCTTCTAGCACGGTCAAATACATGATCAATGGTCTTCCTTCAACAGGTGGAGACAAAATTGGAGGCTCAAGCAAATATTCCTTGATACTATCAAATGCTTTCTGGCAGTCTTCGGTCCAATCACAAGATTGATCTTTCCGAAGAAGCTGGAATATAGGCGCACATGTGGCAGTCATGTGGGAAATGAATCTGGAAATATAATTCAAGCGGCCGAGAAAACCTCTGACTTGCTTCTCAGTTTTGGGTGTAGGCATCTCTTGTATTACTTTGACCATGGCAGGATCAACTTCAATACCCTTCTCGCTAACAATAAAGCCCAACAGCTTTCCAGAACGAACACCAAACGTACACTTATTGGGATTCAAGCGGAGTTTATACTTCCTCAAACGCTAGAATAGCTTCAACAAATGCTCAACATGTTCCTCTTCATTAATCGATTTAGCAATCATGTCATCGACATAAACTTCAATCTCTTTATGCATCATATCATGAAAAAGAGTATTCATTGCTCTCTGGTAAGTTGCACCAAAATTCTTTAGATCAAAAAGGAATCACTCTATAACAGAATGTTCTTTAGGGTGTAATGAATGTGGTCTTCTCCATATCCTCGGGTGCCATCTTAATCTGATTATATCCGGAAAATCCATCCATAAATGAAAAGACTTTGAATTTAGCAGTATTGTCTATCAGCATATTAATGTGTAGCAGAGGGAAATCATCTTTCGGACTGGCTTTATTCAAATCTCTATAGTCAACACACATGCGGACTTTTCCATCTTTCTTCGGTACAGGCATAATCTATGCCACCCATTGCAGATACTCAGCAGTCACAAGGAAACCGACATCAATCTTCTTCTGAACATCCTCTTTAATCTTCACACCCATATCAGGATGTGTTCTTCTCAATTTCTGCTTGACTGGCGAGCATTCTGGATTCAACGGCAATCTATGCTCCACAATATCAGAATCCAACCCAGGCATGTCTTGATAGGACCAAGCAAACACATCTTAATACTCTCGAAGAAGATCAATAAACCCCTTCTTAGCATCTAGACATAGTTGAGACCCGATCTTGACTTCCTTCATATCATCCTCAGAACCCAAGTTGACAAGCTCAATCTGCTCTTCAAACGGCTGGATAATCTTTTCATCTTGCTCAAGAAGACGAGACAATTCCTCACTCACTTCTACATCACTTTCCTCATCGGCTCCAAACACAGGGAATTCAAAATTTGGAGAAGGAGAAGGATCATTGTATTCAATGGGTTTAGGAACCAACCTGCATAATAATTTGATATTTTGATTTTAGAGAAGTGAATTTATGACCAAATATTATCCAGATGGACAATTATATTATTTATTTATGTTTTTTGTGATTACCATTTTCATAAATAAGAAAAAAGTGAAAACAAAACATCAAAGATGTGGATGAATAAAATTAATTTTATTGATGATCAATTTAAAAATGCCAAAACAATGTTCACTTCTCCCTTATACATAGGAGGAGGATTTTAAAATATAAAAGCAATTACTTAGATCGATTCAAAATAACAGGAATATCAACAGCAGTCCAATTGTTGCATGTCTGTCCATGCGTCACAAAGTTGGTGCAGTCTTCCTCTTCATTGTCCTCTAGCATAGCAGCTAAGTGTTGTTCATTCCCATGAATGAACCCTCCGCTATGGAAACTGAGTTGCATCTCTTTAGATCTAACGGTTGACGAGCCCTTCTGGAACCCCAAACCAGTTCTTCCCTTGTTGTCGGTGACCTCTACCACACGCCCCCACTAATCAACAGGACCTTCTTCAACAATCTTATGCGCATCTTTCAGAGAGGACATAGGTGCCCCAACTCTCTTCTCAGCAGCTATAGATAAGGCTTGGAATGGAGTTCCAACCTCATCCTCAGCTTCCACATATGAGAAATGACAAATGGCTAACCAACATCGCTTTCTCACCTCCCACAATCACCAACTTGCCATTCTTGACAAATTTCAACTTCTAGTGCAGAGTGGAAGTAACGGCTCCTGCTTCATGAATCCATGACCTTCCCAACAAACAGCTGTAGGTCGGGTGAATATCTATTACCTGGAAAGTAATCTGAAAGTCACTCGGACCTATCTTGACTGGAAGGTCCACTTCTCCAATGACAGTTTTGCGCGAGCCATCAAAGGCCTTGACAATTACCCCACTATACCTTATGGGAGCTCCTTGATAAGATAACTTTGACAAAGTTGACTTTGGAAGAACATTGAATGACGACCCAGTGTCAACTAGCACATTTGACAAAGCATCTTCTTTGCAATTCATCAAAATATGCAAAGCCAGATTGTGATTTCTGCCCCCCTCAAGGAGTTCTTCATCGCAAAAGCTCAAATTATTGCATGAAGTGATGTTAGTCACAATGTGATCAAATTGAGCCACAATAACATCTTGCTCCACGTATGCATGTTCAAGAACTCTCTGGAGTGCTTCTCTGTGTGCTTCAGAACTCAAAAACAAAGACAGCACAGAAATCTTTGAGGGGGTTTGGAGCAACTGCTCAACCATATTAAATTCACTCCTCTTAATCAGTCGGAGTACCTTATCATCATCATTATTGGCTTTCAAATTGCTGGATTCACCAGACTTATCCTTTGAATAGCCCACATGATCTACATTAGGCACTTCCGCCTTCATACAAACAATCAACTCTTCTTTGTTTTCCGGAAACACCGGTCCAAAAACTCGACCACTGCGGGTCACCTTTGTAACATCTACAATGCTCACTACTGAACTGGTCGTAGGCAACGGGACCTCTTGACCATTCTCCATCATCGTAGCATTATATTGATACGGTACATCCTTATCAAATGCATACGGGACTGGGCCCGCTAACCTTATTACCAACGGCAAAACTGATCTATTGTTGACATTCTGGTTACTGCTGCTATCATACTGGATCACCAACCGCTCTAGTTGTTTGAAAACGGGAACAATGACATTAACATCGTCATCTATATGACGAGATTGAACAATCTGAATCATGCCTTCATCCATCAGACACTGGATGTCCCTTTTCACTACAACACACCCCCTTAGGTTCATGCTACAAATATCACAACCATCGTGATCATGTTCACAGTCACTCACTAAACATATATCTTTATGTATTTTCACCAAAGATCTTCGGATAAACCGGACATTGAAAACTTTGAATTCACCTGGACATTCGTCTACCATGTTCATTGAAGAATTCCCATGAGTGGGCAAAGGATTAGCTTTCACATTAGGCGCACGGTCTTCAAAAGACACCATGCCACTCTTCATAAGCTTTTGCACCTCGTACTTCAGTGGATAACAATTCTCAATATCGTTCCCAGGTGCACCCTGGTGAAAAGCACAGCGAAGTTCAGGTTTATACCACCAAGGAAGTGGTTCTAGGATCAGCGGTGGATTCCTCGGTTGAATCAAATTTTTTAGGACTAATGATGGGTACAGTTCTACGTATGACATAGGAATCGGGTCAAAAGAGACCTTCTTCCTCTCAAAGTTTTGTTGCTAGTGATGATTGTTGTTGGAATTGTTGTTGTTTTAGGTGTTTGTTCTTTGTTGTGGTTGTTGTTGTTGACATTGACTTTGATACTGATGTTGTTGTTGTTGTTGAATTGGTGTTGTTTGCTGATTTGAAAATACTGGAATGACGGAAGATACTGTTGGTGTAAGCCCTAGAGGCCAATACTTTTGGTACTTGTATCGAATTATTTATTAATAATAAAAGGCATTTTTCTTTATTATGTTTGTTTAATAAAGTCCCTGGAATAGATAGTCCATTTAATGTATCAAGTATGACTTAATCATGAGATCACATTAAACATAAGGACACTATTCTTAAAATGTCCGTAGTCAAGCTTTATTATGAAATGGGATAACATTAAAGCATGGAGACTATTATGTTTGTAGACTGATGATCACGTCTCATGGATCATGGATAAAGAGTTATCAAGTCTTAAACATAGGTATGAATATTAAGAGTAATATTCATACTGGATTGACCCGCTATGAGAATACTATATAGAAAGTTATGCAAAGTGTCATAAGTTATTCTCATGGTGATAATAGTGTATACCACTCTTCGACCTGAAACCACTATGGATCCTAGATGTAGAGTCGAGTGCTTTATTGCTGATCCAACGTTGTCCGTAACTGGATAACCATAAAGACAGTTGATGGGTACTCCACGAAGCATGCTGAGGGACATGAGTGTCCTAGATGGAATTTGCCAATCCTGCTTAACAGGATAAATGTCTATGGGCCCAATATTGAACTGGACAAGGGTGACATGGTCTATACCTTGTGTTCAATATAGACATAAGGGCAAAGGGGTAATTATACACATAATTATTATCACAGGAGGTTTTGTCAGATCACATGACATTTTCGTGACTTGGGTAGCAGTGATGTGTTGCTAGATACCGCTCACTGTTTATTATGTTAAATGCGTGATTTAATATAATTGCCAACGTCGCGAAAACCTATAGGGTCACACACAAAGGATGGATTGATGAGAGATAGAATAATTAAGGAACATCGTAAGGTACGGTGTACTTAAGAAGAATACGAAATATGGTAAAGTACCAAATACTTAAGTGATTTTGGCATATTATGAGATATGAGCCAAAATGCACTTAAGTGGGCTTTTTGGCTTGAAGCCCACACAAGTGGTTCTATAAATAGAGCTCTTGTGCAGAAGCTTTGCAAGGGAAAAATACAACACAACTGAAGAGTTGGAATTTCGTATCTCTCTTTCTCTCACTCAAAGCCTTCATTCACAAACAGCTAGCACTGCGATTGAAGGAATCCGTTCGTGTGGACTGAGTAGAGACGTTGTCATCATTCAACGTTCGTGATCGCCCCGTGGATTTGCTTCAAAGGATTCGATCATTATCAGAGATCTGCACCAAAGGTCTGAATCGCCACAAGAGGTAACGATTCTATCACTGATCATGCTCATTCGTAAGGATCACTAATGGAGAAATTTTTAAATTCCGCTGCGCCTTGGATGGCTATTCTCCAACAGTGGTATCAGAGCCACTTACGAAACCATGAATCTGATATCTGTTTTTGTTCTGTAATAATATGATTAAAACAGAATGAATCATAAATTAAATTGAGATCGATCAAGTTACATATATGTGATATATGTGACCCTGATGCAAAATACATTATATATGATATAATGTTCTTGTTTCGTTCATTCAAAAACCTCGATGATTGTTTTCCTTTGAGCGATCAATGGTCGTTTGCTTCTTGATCCAACATTAGTATGGTGAAGCAATGACGTGTTGATCAATCATACTGAATTAACAATCGAGACGTATTTGACGGTCTGAAATTGGTGCATTAGGGTTAGTAACGACACAAAGGTTGTGTTGTCAGAGAGTTATGCGATTGGGGTTTGAACGCACAAGAGTTGTGCTTCCTAAACACTTTTTGGAACAGTGTTAACCGGTTAACGCGTATGGTTAACCGGTTAACGGAATGCGAAATAAATTTTTTTGAGTTTTCAAACAGTGTTAACCGGTTAACGCTTTTGGTTAACCGGTTAACGCAAGACGAAATTCAGTTTTCTGAGTTTTTCAAACAGTGTTAACCGGTTAACGCATATGGTTAACCGGTTAACGCAAGGCAGAAAAGAATTTTCTAAAAGTTTTCAAACAGTGTTAACCGGTTAACGCATATGGTTAACCGGTTAACGCAAGGAAAAATTCACCCGTTCGGCTAGAAAAGTGCTTTGAAGTATCAAGTGTTGATACGAAAAACGACGTCAATTTTAAATGAATTGTTCATTAAAATTTTCGAGCTGACCGGGCAGCGGAACACCCGTTCCCGCTGTCCGGGCAGCGGACCCCCGGCTAACTCTGCATAGTGTGATCGGTCGTCGAAATTTAATTTGATTTTAATTAATTAAAGGAATTAATTATAATAATAATAAAATGTTTATTATTGCCTTGTGGTGATCGGTTATGGCCTTAGTTTTCCTTTGTTTGATTTTGGGTTTTAAAATACGACCTGCGTGTCGTGCCTCTCTCTTAATCTCCAAAATGTAACTTCTTTTCTCATCTCACTCCCTCGTATGTAAAACGAGTTTCTTTCATGTAATGTAATGATATGAAGAAAGCAAAGAAGTCAGTGCCAAAGGAAGACAACCTTAAAGATCTTGCTTGGAGAAGCTTAGATCGTTGTAGGTTAGCTTAGGTTCTCTCATTGGCTTGGGAGAACAATTGCGCTAGGGGCCATAACTGTTTCATTTTATTTGTATGTATGTTGATGCATGTGAGAGACGGTTTATATGATAAACAAGCCGGTGAGATCAGAAAATTGCAATTCCCTCAAAATAAATATTAAGTTTATGCTTTCCAAGTTTTAACACTCATCAAGACTAGTAATGGATAATGTAGGTTTCGCCTACGCGAGGTGCATGATCTATATATTAGTAAGGTGCGATGGGATAATTGTAATATCCAACTGTTAAAACAATGGGTCAAACTTAACTAAACAAATTATAATAAGATTATATATATGTTTAGAAGCAAGAGTTGGGAATAATCCATATGATGGATTGGAATAAGGAGTTATTCACCCAATTGAAATTTTCGAGAGTTGTATGAGATACAATTGGAAGGAGTTCCTACCTAAATAACCTAGTTTTGTGTAATCCGCCTACGCGGACTTAGAACGAAGTGAAATATGGATCTCAACCCACTAGAAAATCTTCCAACGGGATTTTCCGAATCAGATGATGAGGGTCATTTGTTTTGAGTAAAATAGTGGGAGCATGTTTAATTAAAGGCCTAATTAAATATGCCAATGATACTTATATTTTCATTATTTCTTATGTAGATTACCATGACAACAAACACCTCTAACAACATTTTGCGATCGATCCTTGACAAGGAAAAATTGTCTGGGACAAATTTTCTGGATTGGCACCGAAACCTGAGGATTGTCCTCAAACATGATAAAAAGCTGTATGTCTTGGAGACACCTGTTCCTGAAGAGGAACCTCCTAGTTCTGCACCTAAGGCAGAAAGAGATGCTTATAAGAAGCATGTCGATGATGCCAATGAAACTGCTTGTCTCATGCTAGCTACCATGAACACAGAATTGCAAAAGCAACATGAGAACATGTCAGCATTCGATATGATCGAACACCTGAAGCTGCTCTATCAAGAGCAAGCAAGGCATGAGAGGTTTGAAGTTTCAAAAGCCCTTTTTCAAGGCAAGTTAGCTGAGGGAGCCTCTGTAGGTCCCCATGTACTCAAGATGATTGGGTATGTGGAAAACCTTGACAGACTGGGTTTTCCCCTCGGAAAGGAACTTGCGACTGATTTGATCTTGCAATCGTTGCCAGATAGATTCAGTCAGTTTGTCCTAAATTTCAATATGAATGATATGGACAAATCGCTTCCTGAGCTGCTAGCCATGTTAAGAACGGCTGAGCAGAATCTGAAGTCAAAAGGGAAGTCCATTCTGATGATCGGAAATGGAAAGAGACAGAACAAAAGGCCCATCAAGCAGGGTGATAAAGGGAAAGGCAAGGAAGTTGTCAAACCCAAACCCACCGTTGCTGCTTTGAAGCCTAGTGGAGGCATAGCAAAAGCAGGCACCTGCTTCCATTGCGGTAAAACCGGACACTGGAAGAGAAACTGCCCAAAGTACCTGGAAGATAAGAAGAATGGAGTAGAGACTTCAACTTCAGGTATTTTTGTTATTGAAATTAATTTATCTACTTCTGTGACATGGGTATTAGATACTGGATGTGGTTCTCACATTTGTACAAATGTGCAGGGACTAAAAAGGAGTAGAAAATTGGCAAAAGGTGAAGTCGACCTACGAGTTGGAAATGGAGCAAAGGTTGCTGCTTTAGCCGTAGGAACTTATGGATTGACTTTACCTAGTGGTTTAATAATTCAGTTAGAGAACTGTTATTATGTACCTGCAATTAGCAGGAATATTATTTCCGTTTCTTGTTTGGACAAGTTTGGTTTTTCATTTATAATAAAGAACAATTGTTGCTCAATTTATTTGAATGATATATTCTATGCTACTGCACAGATGAACAATGGACTATATGTCCTTGATCTTGAAATGCCTATTTATAACATTAATACTAAAAGGATGAAACCAAATGAGTTAAATCCAGCTTACCTTTGGCATTGTCGGTTAGGCCACATAAATGAGAAACGCATTTCCAAACTCCATAAAGATGGACTCTTGGACTCTTTTGATTATGAATCATATGAGACATGCAGATCTTGTTTAATTGGAAAGATGACAAAGTCCCCATTCACCGGAAAAGGTGAAAGAGCTAATGATCTTTTGGCCCTCATACATACTGATGTATGCGGACCACTGAACATACCAGCCAGAGGAGGTTTTCAATACTTCATCACATTTACTGATGATTTCAGTAGATATGGTTATGTGTATTTAATGAAACACAAATCAGAGTCCTTTGAAAAGTTCAAGGAATTCAAGAATGAAGTACAAAACCAACTAGGTAAGAATATTAAAACTCTTCGATCAGATCGAGGTGGTGAGTATTTAAGCCTAGAGTTTGATGACCATCTAAAAGAGTGTGGGATACTATCCCAACTTACTCCTCCTGGAACACCCCAATGGAATGGTGTATCTGAGAGAAGAAATCGAACCCTGTTGGACATGGTCCGATCCATGATGAGTCACGCCGATCTTCCAAACTCCTTTTGGGGACATGCGCTATTGACAGCAGCTTACACACTTAACCGTGTTCCATCCAAAAAGGTTGATAAAACACCATATGAGATATGGAGTGGTAAGAGACCACATATGTCTTACATGAAGATTTGGGGTTGCGAAGTTTATGTGAAACGACAAATTTCAACTAAGCTTGAGCCCAAATCTGACCAATGCTTATTTGTGGGGTATCCTAAAGAAACAAGAGGATATTACTTCTACAATCCTTCTGAGGGCAAAGTGTTCGTCGCTCGAACTGGAGTTTTCCTAGAAAAGGATTTTATTTCCAAAGGAACCAGTGGGAGGAAAGTAGAGCTTGAAGAAATTCAAGAATCGCAAAGCATTGATACACCTATGGAGGAATTAGAGCAGGAAACACAAGTAGTTGTGGAAGAACAACCTGCTCAAGTAGAACAAGACCAGCGTAGGTCAAGCAGGATACGTCACCTACCTGAAAGATATGGATATCTCATAACAGATCAAGGTGATGTATTACTCATGGATCAAGATGAGCCTGTGACCTACCAAGAGGCCATAACTGGTCCCGAGTCTGAGAAGTGGCTAGAGGCCATGAAATCCAAAATAGATTCCATGTACACGAACCAAGTTTGGAACTTGGTAGAGCCTCCTGTAGGAGTTAATCCTATAGGATGCAAGTGGGTCTTCAAAAAGAAGACTGACATGGATGGTAAGGTACATACCTATAAGGCGAGACTGGTTGCAAAAGGATATAAACAAATTCATGGTGTTGACTATGATGAAACCTTTTCACCAGTTGCAATGCTTAAATCTATTCGAATTTTACTTGCTATCGCTGCATATCATGATTATGAAATATGGCAAATGGATGTCAAAATTGCTTTCCTTAATGGGAATCTTCTTGAGGATGTGTACATGACACAGCCTGAAGGATTTGACATAAGAAGCCCATAAGATATGTAAGCTACAAAGATCAATCTACGGATTGAAGCAAGCTTTCAGAAGCCGGAATCTTCGTTTTGATGAAACGGTAAAACAATATGGATTCATTAAGAACGAAGATGAGCCTTGTGTCTACAAGAAGGTTAGTGGGAGCATGATCGTGTTCCTGGTATTATATGTAGATGACATATTACTCATTGGAAACGATGTCCCTACCCTGCAACAAGTAAAGACTTGGTTGGGGAAATGCTTTTCTATGAAGGACCTAGGTGAAGCAGCCTATATATTAGGAATCAGAATCTATAGAGATAGATCACAAAAACTGCTTGGCCTAAGTCAGAGTACATACATAGACAAAGTGTTGAGACGCTTTAATATGCATGATTCCAAGAAAGGATTCATACCTATGCAACATGGCCTGTGTCTATCAAAAACACAATCCCCTTCAACTAAGGAAGAAAGGGAACGCATGAATAAGATTCCATATGCATCTGCAATAGGATCTATCATGTATGCCATGTTATGTACTCGACCAGATGTCTCGTATGCTTTAAGTACAACGAGTAGGTACCAATCTGATCCTGGTGATGCCCATTGGGTAGCTGTTAAGAATATCCTTAAGTACTTGAGAAGGACTAAGGAATCATTCTTGATATATGGAGGTCAGGAAGAGTTGGCTGTAATTGGTTACACTGATGCTAGCTTCCAGACAGATAAGGATGACTTTAGATCGCAATCTGGTTATGTGTTTTGCTTAAACGGTGGCGCTGTGAGCTGGAAAAGTTCAAAGCAAGATACAGTTGCTGATTCTACAACCGAGGCCGAGTATATTGCTGCCTCAAGTGCAGCAAAGGAAGCTGTTTGGATCAAAAAGTTCGTTAGTGAACTTGACATAGTTCCTAGCATTGTGGATCCCATTGGTCTCTATTGTGATAACAATGGTGCTATCGCACAAGCTAAGGAGCCTAGATCTCACCAACGATCCAAACACATACTTAGGCGTTATCACCTCATTCGAGAGATAATAGATAGAGGAGATGTGAAAATATGTAGAGTACTTACACTCGACAATATTGCTGACCCACTGACAAAGCCTCTTGCGCAGCAGAAGCATGATGGCCATACTAGATCTATGGGCATTAGGGATATGTCTAATTGGCTCTAGTGCTAGTGGGAGATTGTTGGTGTAAGCCCTAGAGGCCAATACTTTTGGTACTTGTATCGAATTATTTATTAATAATAAAAGGCATTTTTCTTTATTATGTTTGTTTAATAAAGTCCCTGGAATAGATAGTCCATTTAATGTATCAAGTATGACTTAATCATGAGATCACATTAAACATAAGGACACTATTCTTAAAATGTCCGTAGTCAAGCTTTATTATGAAATGGGATAACATTAAAGCATGGAGACTATTATGTTTGTAGACTGATGATCACGTCTCATGGATCATGGATAAAGAGTTATCAAGTCTTAAACATAGGTATGAATATTAAGAGTAATATTCATACTGGATTGACCCGCTATGAGAATACTATATAGAAAGTTATGCAAAGTGTCATAAGTTATTCTCATGGTGATAATAGTGTATACCACTCTTCGACCTGAAACCACTATGGATCCTAGATGTAGAGTCGAGTGCTTTATTGCTGATCCAACGTTGTCCGTAACTGGATAACCATAAAGACAGTTGATGGGTACTCCACGAAGCATGCTGAGGGACATGAGTGTCCTAGATGGAATTTGCCAATCCTGCTTAACAGGATAAATGTCTATGGGTCCAATATTGAACTGGACAAGGGTGACATGGTCTATACCTTGTGTTCAATATAGACATAAGGGCAAAGGGGTAATTATACACATAATTATTATCACAGGAGGTTTTGTCAGATCACATGACATTTTCGTGACTTGGGTAGCAATGATGTGTTGCTAGATACCGCTCACTGTTTATTATGTTAAATGCGTGATTTAATATAATTGCCAACGTCGCGAAAACCTATAGGGTCACACACAAAGGATGGATTGATGAGAGATAGAATAATTAAGGAACATCGTAAGGTACAGTGTACTTAAGAAGAATACGAAATATGGTAAAGTACCAAATACTTAAGTGATTTTGGCATATTATGAGATATGAGCCAAAATGCACTTAAGTGGGCTTTTTGGCTTGAAGCCCACACAAGTGGTTCTATAAATAGAGCTCTTGTGCAGAAGCTTTGCAAGGGAAAAATACAACACAACTGAAGAGTTGGAATTTCGTATCTCTCTTTCTCTCACTCAAAGCCTTCATTCACAAACAGCTAGCACTGCGATTGAAGGAATCCGTTCGTGTGGACTGAGTAGAGACGTTGTCATCATTCAACGTTCGTGATCGCCCCGTGGATTTGCTTCAAAGGATTCGATCATTATCAGAGATCTGCACCAAAGGTCTGAATCGCCACAAGAGGTAACGATTCTATCACTGATCATGCTCATTCGTAAGGATCACTAATGGAGAAATTTTTAAATTCCGCTGCGCCTTGGATGGCTATTCTCCAACAGATACTTGATGATGATGATGTTGACGGGGTGGTGGATTTCTTCTTGCTTGAGGCCTCCTCTTTCTCTCACTGGAAATTGCGTTGATCTCACTATCCTTCCTCTTGCTGAAACTATTGTCATACTTGTTGCTAGTCAACGCCTCCTCTTTTGACGTTCGTCCTTCCCGGACCCCTTCTTCAAGTCTCATCCCCATATTTACCATTTCGGTAAAATCATTGGGGGCACTGGCGATCATGCATTCATAATAAAATGAACTCAGGGTTTTCAGAAAGATTTTTGTCATCTCCTTGAACGCTGGGCAGCCAACTCCCTCCAACGCTGGGCATACTCCTTGAATGTCTCCTTATCTTTCTGAGACATGGACCTCAATTGGTCCCTATCCGGCGCCATATCCATGTTGTATTTATACTGTTTCACAAAAGCCTCACCTAGGTTATTGAAAGTGTGGATGCTTGCACTATCTAACCCCATATACCATCGGAGGGCAGCACCTGTCAGGCTATCCTGGAAATAGTGAATCAACAGCTGGTCATTATCTGTTTGGGTTCACATCTTGTTGGCATACATCACAAGATGGCTGAGTGGACAAGAGTTCCCTTTGTACTTCTCAAAGTAAGGCACTTTGAATTTCACCAGGATTTTCACATTGGGCACTAAGCACAGTTCAGTAGCACTCTTCCCAAACAGATCTTTGCCTCTCAGCATTTTCAATTTCTTGCGTAGCTCAAGAAATTGGTCCTTCATCTCATCCATCTTCTCATAGACATTCGGGCCCTCATACGACTCGGAATGATATATGGTGTCCTCTACACGAGGCAAAGTGTGCACGATGGGAGGTGGCACAGACATGACCGGGCTAGATGCCGGCATGGAAGCAAATGTGGGAGCGAAACCTTCTGGCACAAAATTGGGTGGCATTCCCCAAGGGAATCCAGCAGGAAGATTCAGAGCGAAGTGGGCGGTGGTAGCAGGCATAGTAGAGGTAACCACTTATGAAATGACAGTCCTCGCGGGAGGAGTTGCAGGTGTTGGAGAAGCTTGGCTCTGGGCAGCAAGAACTGACTCCATCATGGAAGTCAGCCGGGCAATCTCCTCTTTCAAATATCGGTTGTCTTGATCAAGGTGTTCCATGATCTTTGAATGATTAGCTTGAGTGCTGTACTCGTGAGTCAACTTGGCTAAAGCACAGAAGAACACCAATCAGACACCTGGTAAAAACCTGCTTATGCAAATGATGCATGAAATGCAATGCTTGATTATTTTTTTATTTTCCAAGGAACTTACTATATTTTTTGTAAATATGTAATATTAAAATTGTAACAATTTGATATGACCAAAAAATCTCTTACTTATTTATATAAATTGGAAGGATTACACTGAGTACAATTTCAGAAACCAAAGTAAAAGATACAAGAGAAAAGGAGACTAGTCATCCTAAGGATCCCTAACAACAGTGTCAGAAGATCTGGCTGAAGGCGCGTACTTCCTTCGAATGCGACGAATCTCAGTCTCAAAAGAAGCATTCATCTGAGTCTTCTCGAGGACAAGTTGGTCAACAATCTTCTTCCAAGCAACGGAAGGCTAAGGCATGCTAGAAGATGAAACCTCTGGCTCTCTGTGTCTCTTTGTCACTAGGTCTTCAAGTAGCTCAATCAGTGCATCTTTGTCATTAGACTCCAACTGCAACTTTTCATGCTTCTTGCTCAAAGGACAGAAACGCTCTTCCCACATATCCTTCTCTTGCTTCATCTTGATGAGCGCGTCTTCCAACTCCTCTACATCTTGGTTAGGGAGAGTTAATTGCTCAACCACAACCATAGACATAGGCCTTTCACAAGAATAAGGCATCTTCAACTCCAAAGCTCTCTTCTTCACCCAAAGAGTGTAAGCTTCCAAAGCTACACAATTGCGCGGACCAAGCTCGGATCTTCCTTTCCTATGCACATTATGCCAAGAATGCACAATCTTCTGCTTCAAATGTTGGGGATCTTTACCCTCTTGATAGAAAAGACCTTCTAACAACATGTTATTAGGTTTGTCTCTCAACGGGAACCCAAGTTGACGACGAGCCAAAGCAGGGTTGTAGTTAATTCCTCCTTGTGTACCAATGAGAGGCACATTAGAGAATTCACCACAACTCTCAATAATCTCCAAACCACTTAAGGACAAGCTGAAACAATGGTAGAGAGGATCATAGAACTGTACCAATACACTCAAGAGTCCTTCAACCACATCAGCAGACAAAATGGACTGAAGTTTCCCATGATGTTGTTTGAAGTCCAAGGGATCTAATGCAAAAGATGCTAGCTTCCTTAACTCTTTCAAGTTTGGACATCTGAAATTAGACTTCTTAGTGTTCCTTCGTCCACAATCCATGGTCTGAAAATATTTGCAAATGATCCCTTAGTTCCTTGAAATTTTTGTGTAATGAATGTTATGATACGCATGAAATGCATGAATGCAACAATCACAAGTAAGGGATCACACACAAGGCAAACAAAGGTCAAGGGATGAATCAAGTCATTGTCATGATCAATCATCCATTTTGGTGGATTATGGTTTACACCTTATCAACACCCAAGTTCCATTGATATTAACAAGACTTGATTGGATCAACCAAGAATCAAGGGTTTGTTGCGAGTCACAAGCATGGAGTCTAGGTAAGAACCATCCCAAAGGAGTGAACTAAGGATAAAAACCTATAGATCATGTTCTAAAAAGTTCCCAGAGTCTTAGTTCCACCTATCGGATATTACAGGTTAAGATGACTGACTCATCGACCCATAATATTCTTAAAAGAAACTCGTCTGAGTGTAGTATCGTGTAACAACTATTATCAAGTCTACACCTGAACAGTTTCCGCACTACGTCCTAAATAGGCCAAGATGGGTTAGGTGTTCTAAGGTCCTCAGCTTCTCAGGCCCAATTAGAAATAGTAATTCCTAACCACAAATACTTGTGTGACATTTCTAAATCCAAAGGAGTCTCCACTGAGCAGATGGATCTCAAGCCAACTTGTTAAGGACTACTCCGCACAAGTCAAACATGACTATATCATCCTTCTATCTTAATTGCACTCAAGTTCGAGTTAGAACTTATGTCACTACTCAGAGACCTCCAAGCACAACAAGCAGATTATATCACACATACATATATACATTCATCATATATATACAAATATATTCACACAAAAAGTAGGCTAAACCCACTGGAGACTACTCCCCATCAGAGTCGCCACTTAATTTCTGTAGCGGGAAATTCATGATCATCAAGCTATTGACAAGCTAGAGATTAATTAACAAGAGTCGCCACCGCGCTTTTATTGTTTCCAAGGGAAAGGGGAAAAAGTACGAACAAAACCCAATAAGTAAGAAGTTTTCAAATAAAAACTAATAAAAGTCATAGATCACAGGTAAGGGGTTGGTTACACAGAGGGAAGGTGTTAGCACCCAAAGTGTCCTAGGTACTCCTAGCGAGCCCTTTTTGTATGCATATGTATTTTTGTACAAAGTGATGTTTACAAACAAAATAGAATGGGGGATGAGAAAAGAATGCATTAATTATATTTTTGTGTTTGACAAGATCTTCGGCCTTGTACCTACGTACCAACATATAAATGAGGGATCAAAACCTCGTAGTTTGTGCTATAAATTTCAAAAATAGGTGTGTTGGTTTTAACAAAATGTAAGCTTCAAAGGCACAAAGGCCTAAAAATGGTTTAAATGAGTTAGTTCTTTTTGGCTTTTTGAAAGTTTAAGTAAAGTATAGTTAAGTTCATTTACAAGTTTGATTTAAGAAAATAAGTTTGAAAATGCAAGGGCATAAGGCCAAAGTTTCTACCTTTTTGTAAAAGTGGTCAAAGTTTAGAACAAAAGTAGTTCGCACAAAGAAGTTTCTGAAAATGGAGGGAGAGATTTTGAAATTAAAGAGATGGGGAGAAGATGAAGAGACTACCCTATGCACAAAAATTTAAAAGTTTAAAGTTGAAAAGATCTGACCAAATGGGAGCAACCGAACAGACAAGTATGTCAATAGAAACCCAGAATTCCCTTGGACTTTTAGAATCAAGCATCACACAAATGCACAATTATATCAATCTTGAAGAGCAAAGGCATCAAATAAATATGGCCTCATCCAAGCTTATCCATTTCATGATCTTCTTCAAAATAGCCTATGTAGCAGATGAATTCCACAAGTCACAGGTTCAACAAACAGCTTAACAATGATCAATGTTGCAGATGAACTGGAGAGTTCTTGAATGATGTATCAGATGAATTTCAAATTGCAAGTACTTGGTTCTTCAACAAATTGGCATTGGCCAAGTCCATTAGCAAAGGAATGTTGCCTAAGTTCTAAGTCTAATTAGGCAAGATCAAACCAACAGTCCACTCAAAAGTCTTTTAGGGTTTTTGTTATTATTATGTACATTAATGGTCAAAGACCAAACAAACAAACAAAGTATATACAAACAAAATAATATCACACAATATGGTCCAAATGGACAAAGTGAAAATTCCATTTACAAAAACAATTAGAATGATATGTATAATGGCAAATGATATAAAGTGCTAAAAGTAAATTGCATTAAAAGTAAAATCTTGAGAGTAAAAGTTAATGGTTAGTAAGTTAGTAGTTAAATTTGTTTTGCTTTTTGATTTCAAGACATTCTTTGGAGAACACTCAACCCAATTGCCACAAGCATGGATCCTTGAACCAAAACATCTTCCAAAGGAAGGAAAGAAGGCCAAGTTTCCACACAATACCATAGAAGAGGGGAGACTTACAATCTCACTAACTAGAATGCTTATGCCTTTTATGTCCCAAATTTAGCATTATGTTAAGCAATCGTAATTGGACTTATGTAGAAGTCACAACTATTTGAGGCCAGGCAATAGACTTTTTGTGTTAATGCATGTTGGAGACATAGTATTATGAACTATGTTCATTAAACATACCACACATAAAAAATATGCAAAAGGTGTGGCCTAATCTCATCCATACTCATGTTAATCTTTCAATCAACTAGCATTAGGACTTTGAGATGTCATTGGCCAAATGGACATGAATGGATGAAGAAGGGGAATTAGATGAAGAGGGAAAGGGATGAATGAGATCACAAATTGGTCAAAGGAGGACTTTTACCAAATTAATATTATTCATTCATTTTGGGAGATGGAATGTACATTCCATCAATCCCCTAAATCCAATAATATTAACTTGACAAATTCAAATCAACCTTGACCAAGGCCCAACAAAAAATAAGAAACTCAATTAAGTCAATACAAATGGTCAACACAATTAAAATGGCAATTATTCAATTAAAAATAATAAAATAATGCATTAAATTCAAATATGTTTTGTCCAAAACCTAAAATCTCATCAAAACACCAAATAAATGGCCATGAGATTTATCATAGGTCAAACAAGGTCAAAGGACCTTGGAGAAAAAATTTCATAATTTTTGGACACTTAAAAATATTTTTAAACAATTAAAAACAAATGAAAAATCAATTAATTCATGAAAAATATTAATAATGATCGAAAAAATAATTTTAATTCAGAATATGAAAGAGAAAAATATTTGAATTTTTTTTGTAAAAGTCCCATATTTTTTGGATCAATATTAATTTTAATATGAATTGTTGAATAAAATGGAATTAAAAAGAAATTCAGAAAATCCAAAAATACGTGGACCATCAGATCTCCCTCATTAATTGAGGTGGCAGATCTGATAATCCAAAACGCGTGTTCCATGTGTTCCTTAGTCAACAGCGCTGTAACATGAGTAATCACAAGGCACGATCAAGATTAAAACGTGAGAATTAGATCACATGGTCCAGATGCAAGCCACATCATCGTCGGAGCCAAAGCTCCGATCATCTTCCCCGGTGAGCTCCACCGGACTGGTCAAGATGAACCATCACTAAAATTCAAAACAAGGACATGATTTTAAAGAGAAAACATCACTGAGCACGAATATCACCTCAAATTCGTCCAATTCCAAATATATTAAGAGATATGTAGAATTGAAAAATGAGGTTCATGATCTGAGTTGCTTCGATTTGGCCTCAAAGCAACTCAATCTTCTTACCTACATTGGTAGGACTTCAGACAACTCAAAAATCAATGGAATTGAGCAACAACTTAAGAGAATCGAAGAGTTTAACATTTATGCAAAATACCTCCAATGGAGGTCTGAGCTTGCTAGATCTTGATCTGAATTGTGCTTGGCTTCACTTCAATTGCTTGAAGAAGAGGAATGGAAAGGTTTAGAAGCAATGAACTCCTGGAGAATTGAATTCCAAAATAGTGGAGATTCAAGCTCAAATTCAAATGAATTTATTAGGGTTATCCTCTTAGAGTGAAGGGTTTTCAATGGGGATTCAAAGCTGGCGCAATGTGTGTGTTAATTCTGAGTATAATGGCCTCAATTTATAGGGAAATCAAATGATATTTGCACACTCTCTCCACTTTCTAAATTTTGTAAAATGATGATGCCATGCTTCATGGGCGTGCATAGGCCCATGGAATGATGGTTTGAAAGTCCAAATGAATGATCAGATGCTTTGAAAATAGATTGGATTGCAAGGTACATGTGCATTGTCACTTGAATATTGATCCATGCCAAATGATTTTAGCCTGTTTAAGCCACGCGCAGCCTATGCATTTCTCATCCAAAATGCATGAATTTGAGCTCTTTGGAAAGGTGAGATCAAGAGGAACAAGTTTGATGTTGAACACTTTTTATTTTGGAGCTTGGAACTTGGAGAAATTTGAGGTGGAAGTTTGGAAAAATTTGACATATCAAAAATTTTCTAAGTGTCAAGCCATATGTCTCAATATTCCACCTTGGTTAACTTTTTACATGAGCTTCAAATGAGAAACGTGTCTTCATCAAAGTTGTATCTCTCTCAAACACATTCAAAATGGTCACAAATTTCATGTCATTTGTATTTGAAATGATAGAGTTATGCATTTTTGAAGTTTGGAAAAATCACTTGATCAACGGTATAGGTCAAAAGTGACCTATAATGTAGCCTCATATCACATGTTTAAAGATGTTGAATTAGCTCTCACTCCAAACATCAAAGTTGAAGTAGGCACGTTGAATTTGATTATGCAACTTGGAAATATTTCATCTCATAAAAATTGAGTAAGTTATGTCCTTGGGAAGTTGACTTTCAAGTTAGGGTTTAGACAAAATGACCTATAATGTCTCAACATAGAAAATGATTTTCCAAGCAAAACTAGCTCTAGGTATCATCATGAAAGTTGTTTATATTGTCATTTAGAGTAATTTTTATCTTGGAATCATTTTTATATGGTGAAAATTGTAGGAGATAGGGTCTAGGGAGACCCAGTTTTGATCAAATGAATTCATCTGGCCAACCACCATCAACCAACTTGCTAGCCTTCAATTCTCTTGACTTTCTTGGCTCATGGTAGACCATATATGCATAATATGATGAAATTTGAAGTGTCCCTTGAGAAATTTGATCAATTGGTGAGATAGCTTGTTGGAGAAGTTACTCAAGATACCTAGATAAACTAGGGTTTCCAAGGCAAATCACCCTCAAACCCTGGAAGCAAACTCGATCAATATAACATGTAGAGATCATTGGGACTCATATATGATGTTCATAACCATTCTTGGATCAATTATTTGTTGTGCTCTTTGTTCATGAGGGTCTTCAAACCCTAGATGTGATCAATGAATCAAGGAGATCATGCCCTTTCTACAAAAGAGTTAGGTAGATACAAAGACATATTTTTTGTATTTTGGTTGGGGAAATGATAAAATACAAGTATGATATATCCACAAAGTGCTTAGTGATCCCTCCCAAAACAAACCCAATGAAAAGGGGTAAGGAGGATTCCAAGGTATGATCCCAATGCTAATGCTTATGATGAAATTGCATGGGGGATCTTAGGGTCAAAGTAGGGGTCTTACAGATATCAAGAGTTGGTAGTAGGATTAAGGATCATTTGTATTCAATGTAACCCTTTTCCATGTAAATTGCCATTTTTAACTTTGTAAAATCTATGGAGTCTTGTCATTTACAGACTACCATTCTATTAAATAATGTTGAGCTTTTGTCCAAATTGTTTCTACTCTTATTTATTTAAGCCAATAGTTTTAAATGTTATTATTATCATTTTGAAATTAAATTTTTAAAATCAAGTTTTTTTCTTAAATATATGAAAGCAAGAATTTTTCAAACCAAGTAAAAGGAATATCAACAGCATTTCAATGGATAGCAAGTCCTTAAGTGCGAAACATCAGAGGTTCCCCAAGCAGTTAACCCTTTGGGTATCCCTAGACGTTTATGTTGACTCAGTTCCTCGGTGGAGTGTTTGACCCTCAGCAGAATTTCTTTGTCCCCAGGTAATTTGGTTGATTCAGATACCTTGCGGCGTGTTGTTTTCCCCAACAGAGTTTCTGCCTTCCCCAATGAAGTTTGTATTTCCTCAACAGGGTTGATCTTCAGAGATGTTTGATCTTCCCCCAGTGGATCGCTTTGGTTTCCCCACCAATCTCTATTCAACTTGCTTCCAGTCAGAGTTCCCTCCTGGTTTTTGAGCAACTTTTGTTATGATTATTTCTCTGTAGGGTTGTCTCCCATTTTTATGGTGTTGACCTAAAATTCCCCACAGATTGGTTGTTCTATCCTTAGAAGATCTCCTCATTCCCAAGTTAGGTTTGAACCTTTGGGATGTTTATCTTTCTATTCTCCTGCAGTTGTCTCCATGTTTTATGGATTGATCGAGGATTGTACTGGTGGTTCAAATTCTTTACAACACCTTTGTATCCTTCGTGATCATTTTGTCATCATAACCATCATATATACATATACATTCGTATAATTTCATAATTTGCATATTTCATATTTGATTAGTTTGAGATTCTTATTCTCTGTTATGGCGGTGTTTTATCCCCATACCAAATCTGGTGTCTCTCCTCCTTCAATTGTAGAGTGTCAGCCCCTTAAGCAGAAAGACTTTAACCTTTCTCCGTTTCCCCACTGAGTTTATTTCCTCATGGATGGTTGTTATTTAAGTTTCCTCTCCAGTAGATTATTTGGATGGAATTACTCCCCTTGAGTTATGTCCTCATTGGGTTGAGTCTTGATTGATTGTTTCTTTCTAGCTCTTACCTAGATATATGCTTTAGTCCCCTAAGAGTCTATTACCCATTAACTGGTAATATTCTTCTTAGTTTGCAGTTCGTTACTTCTTGCCCAATACCCGGAAAGAGTACCCTTATTTTTCTCCTCAGTAGAGTCCTCAAGAAGTATATCCTCGATATGTTCATCCTAACCGGTGATGGATATCTTTCTTTTCCCTGCCCGAGTCTATCCTTGATATGGTCACTTTAACCAGTGACGGATATTCTCATTTTTTGGTATTCTACCCAGTAAAAAGGTATTTGTAATCCCTATTTTGTTCCATAGAGAGTTAACCCTTGATATGTTCATCTTAATCGATGACGGGTTTTCTTGTCCTTGAGGTTTTCTACCCAGTAACCGGTAGTTGTAAATCCTACTTTTCCCCTGAGCGGACTCTATCCTTGATATGTTCATAACCGGTGACGGATTTTCTCTTCTATGGTATTCTATCTAGTACTTGATAGATATAATCCCCATTTTTGTTCCTCAACAGAGTCGATCCTTGATATGTTCATCCTAACCGGTGATGGATTTTCTCTTTGATTAGTTTACTACACAGTAACCGGTAGTTATAAATCCTATTTTATCCCCTTTTCAGACTCTATCCTTGACATGTTCATCTTAACTGGTGACGGATTTTCTCTTTGATTGGTCTTCTACCCAGTAATTGGTAGTTGTAAATCCTACTTTGTACCCTCGCAGAGTCTATCCTTGATATGTTCATCCTAACCGATGACGGATTTTCTCTCCGACAGTTTTCTATCCAGCTTTTGATAGATGTAATTCCTACCCTTTTTGTTCAGTTGGTATATCCTTGATATGTTCATCCTAACCGATGACGGGTATCCTCCTTGGCATTTCCAGGAAAAGTCTATCCTTGATATCCTCATCTTAACCGGTGACAGATTTTCTTCCCTGTCGAGTTTATCCTTGATATGTTCATCCTAACCGATGACGGATGCTCTCACCCTTGGTCTTCTGCCCAATAACTGGTAGTTGTAAATCCTTTTTTTTCTGCAGTTTTTCCCAGCAAGGCTATTCTTACCCAGTAACCGGTAATGAATACTCCCTCCTGGTAGTCCTCAGTGAGTCATCCTTGATATGTTCATCCTAACCGATGACAGATGTTCTCTCTGTCAGATATTTATTATCTCCTTACCCAGTAGAAGGTAGTAGATAATAGATTTATGCTCCTCCTGTGTTGAAGTTTATCTTCCCCAGTTGAGTTGAGTGTGCATTTCCTTAGTGAAATTGTTGTTCCCCTGCACGAGTCGAGTAACTCAGTTTTATCCTGACTTACTCGTATCCCCTGCAGATGTTATTTCCCTGGATGAGTCTTTCCATTTTATATGGATTCCTTCTAGTCCCTCAGTAGCTTTAAGTCGTAGCTTAGCCTATGCATAACTCCTTTTCCCCAGAGTCTCGGTCTCCCCAGTGAGTTTTCCTTACAGAATGCATTGTGCTCCTGTGGCTTTTTGGTCTCTCTGATTTCTTTTTCTTTTGTGGCAATATTTCGCCACAGAGCATTAACTTTTACAGTCATATCATATGCATCATGAGGTCTCTTAGGGACCAAAATTTGTTTCTATATGTTGTTATTTAAGCCCATTCTACTGAGTCGACATGAAGATTTTAACCTTCGCCTCCTCAGTTAGAATGTCCTTAAATAGGGGCAGTTATAAGACCCCAATTTTGACCCTAAAATCCCTCATGTAATTTCATCATAAGTATTAGCATTGGAATCATACCTTGGCATCCTCCTTGCCCCTCTTTCATTGGGTTTGCCTTGGGAGAGATCACCAAGCACTTTGTGATTATATCATACTTGTATTTTATCATTTCACTAACCAAAATACCAAAAATATGTCTTTGCATTTGTCTAAATCTTTTGTAGGAAGGGCATGATTCCATTGATTCATCAAGTTCACATCTAGGGTTTGAGACCCTCATGAACAAAGAGGACAACCAAGAATTGATTCAAGAATGGTTATGAACATCATATATGAGTCCCAATGTTCTCTACATATTATATTGATCAAGTTTTCTTCAAGAGTTTGAGGGTGATTTGCCTTGGAAACCCTAGTTTGACTGGGTATCTTGAGTAACTTCTCCAACAAGCTATCTCACAAATTGATCAAATTTCTCAAAGGGCACCTCAAATTTCATCATCTTAAGTATATATGATCTACCATGATCCAAGAAAGTCAAGATAATTGGAAGTTAGCAAGTTGGTTGATAGTGGTTTGCCAGATGAATTCATCTAATCAAAACTGGGTCTCCCTAGACCCTATATCCTATAATTTTCACAATATGAAAATTATTACAAGAGAAAACTTACTCTAAATGACATTCCAAACAAGTTTCATGTTGAGACCTAGAGCTAGTTTTGCTTGGAAAATCATTTTTTATGTTGAAACATTATAGGTCATTTTGTCTAAACCCTAATTTGAATGTCAACTTCCCAAGGCCATAACTTGCTCAATTTTTATGAGATGAAAGATTTCTAAGTTGAATAATCAAATTAAATGTGTCTAGTTCAACTTTTATGTTTGGAGTGGGAGATAATTCAACTTTTTTGAGTATGTGATATGAGGTTACATTATAGGTCACTTTTGACCTATACCATTGATCAAGTGATTTTTCCAAACTTCAAAAATGCATAACTCTATCATTTTAAACCCAAACGACATGAAATTAGTGACCATTTTTAAAGTCTTTTAGAGATATACAACTTTGATGAAGACACGTTTCTCATTTTAAGCTCATCTAAAAAGTTAAGCAACGTGGAATATTGAGACATATGGCTTGACACTTCGAAAATATTTGATATGTCAAAAATTTCCAAACTTCCACCTCAAATTTCTCCAAGTTCCAAGCTCCAAATGAAAAAGTGTTGAACATGAAAGTTGTTCCTCTTGATCTCACATTTCCAAAGAGCTCAAATTCATTCATTTTGGACAAGGAACGCATACGCTGCGCATGGCATGAACATGGTGACATCACTAAGCAAGGATCAAACTTCAAATTCAAATGCACACTTACCTTGCAATCCAAGCTCAATTCAGACTATCTAACATTCATTTATGGACTTATTGCAATGATATCATGGGCCAGTACACGCCCATGCACCCATGTATCACCATTTTGCCAAATTTGGAAAGTGATTTCAAGTGTGCAAATATCAATGATTTCAGCTATAAATAGAGCTCCAATTGCATAGAATTTCACACACATTTTCACCATCTTTGATCCCTCATCTCAAACCCTCACTTTGTAAAGGATAAACCTGAGAAATTCTTTTGAATTTGAGGTTGAATTTCCACTATTTTGAAATTCAAATTTCCAGGAATCCACAGCCTTGTAAGCATCTAATCCTTCTTATGCAAGCAAGTGGAAGGAGATCAAGCACAAGCAAGATCAAGATCAGTTGAATCCAGACCTCCATTGAAGGTATTTTCCAGAAATTTTAATCTCTTCGATTCTCTCAAATTCTTGCTCAATTCTGTTGATTCTTTGGTTGTCTGAAGTCCTACCAATGTAGGCAAGAAGATTGAGTTGCTTTTAGGCTAAATCGAAGCAACTCAGTTCATATACCTCAAAGTTCAACTCCACGTATCTCTCAATATACTTGGAGTTAGAGTCAATTGAGGTCAGATTCGAGCTCAGTGCCATTTTTACTTTAAAATCATGTCCTTGTTTTTAATTTTGGTGATGGTTGATGGTGGACCAGTCCTGTGAGGTCCATCAGAGAAGAAGACTAGAGCTACAACTCCGGCCATCCGCTGGCATCTCACAGCCATAGGATCCATGTAATTTGTTTTAATCTGGAGCGTGCGTTTTGATTACCAATGTTGCAGCACGCTGACTAGTGAACAGCGTGGAACGCGCGTTTCTGGCCACTTGATCTGCCACCTCAATTAATGAGGGAGATCAAGTGGTCCACGTTTTTTCTGATATTTTAATTTTCATTTTATTTGCTTTATTTTCAATAATTCATATTAAATTCAATATTGATCCAAAAAATATGGGACTTTCACCAAAAAAATTCAAATACTTTTCTCTTTCATATTCTGAATTAAAATTATTTTTTGGATCATTATTAATATTTTTCATGAATTAATAGATTTAGCATTTCTTTTTAATTGTTTAAAAATATTTTAAAATATCCAAAAATTATGAATTTTTTTCTCCAAGGTCCTTTGACCTTGTTTGACCTATGATAAATCTCATGGCCATTCCTTTGGTGTTTTGATGAGATTTTAGGAATTGGACAAACCATATTTACTTTAAATGCACTATTTTAGTATTTTTTTTAATTTGAATAAATGCCAAATAAATTTGGTGATCAATTGTGATGACTTGTTTATGTTTAACTCTTGTTGTTGGGTCTTGGTCAAGGTTGATTTAACTTTGTCAAATTAATATCATTGGATTTAGGGGATTGATGGAATGAACATTCCATCTTCCAAAATGAATGGATGATATTAATTTGGTAAAAGTCCTCCTTTGACCAATTTGTGATTTCATTCATTCCCCCTCCCTCATCATCTTATTCCCATTCTTCATTCATTCATTCCATTTGGCCTATAACATCTCAAAGTCCTAATGCTAGTTAATTGAAAAATTAACATGAGTGTGGATGAGATTAGGCTACACCTTTTGCATATTCTTTTTGTCTGTGGTATGTTTCATGAGCATAGTCCCGAATTCGTCGTAAGACTCGGAGATATAGTTCGATATCGTTGATTCGTAAGTAGAACGGCTCGCCTTGTGAGCGAGTATGTGGCATACAAATCGACGATAGAAAGAAAAGAAAAAAAGAAACCTTAGTCTCTACAGCGTAACGGAAGAGTTATGATATCGATTAAATAAAAGTCCCCGGCAACGGCGCCAAAAACTTGATCGCTCGACTTTATGAGTCGAATTTGGGGTACAAACTGCAAGTGCACAGTTCTATTGCATAGTTTTAAAAGATATCGATCCCACACGGACTTATGAATCGATATACCGTTATCTAAGGTTACTTCGTAAAGCTAAGGTGGATAATGTTTGATTGTTTGGGGAAAAGCTAAAAACTAAACTAAGATCTAGATTAAATATTAATAAAGCGGATATCGGTATGCAGTTCGTCGTAATTAAGGAATCAATTCTTTGTCGGTCCCTTGGTTTTAAAACAAATCTTTTCAGTTGACTTTATTGATTAAAAGTTTTATCTCAAACTCTCGCTCTGTTGAATAAACCATGATTTTATGTTAACGTAGCTGTCACTTATAATTAAGTCAAAAACCATTTTTTGAAAGCAATAAAGTCCGTAGAAACTCTTTTTAAGAAAACACAAACCGTTTTAACACCCTTATCTCAAACTCTCGCTCTGTTGATTTAGGTTATATAATTAAATTCGAATGCTTAACTCTCGTCCTCACATTCAATCTTTAAAAATACTTTTTGGAAAAGATTAGAATTTAATTAACTCTAAAAATTGCTCTCGCCCTGATCTAGAATTAATGTCCAATTTACACTGTCCAGTTAAAACCTCAAACTCTCGCTCTATTGATTTTAACTTCTTTATGTCTTTTACTTTCGTACAAAAACCTTGTTATTAAACCTGTAAATTGAGACCGTAAAAAGAGTGATTTTTATTTTAAACTTAATTAAACCGACTTAGTTTTGATTCCTTATTCCGCTTACTTTACATACAGATATCTAAGCGAATTAGCCAGACATGCTAAACAAACTTAAATAACTATCATGCATAAACAGACTCATCTCAAGCAAATAATATAAATAAATAATAAAACAAAGCATTAAACAATAATTAAAGAACCTGAATAATTTAAACAGTAGTCTTGAACACTCCACCACAAGCCGGTAGGATTTGTTCTTGAATTCTTCAATTAACCAACAAATTAAAACGAAGGAATAAAAAAAACTAGATTCTAACGTAAGGTTAGATCCGGTGAAAAGGTACACAATAGTTTCCGGTGTAGAAACTATTATGTGAAAAACTAATTAAGTGCTAGAGAAGAAAATAGAATTGCCAAAAGAAAATAATAAAAGTTGCAAAAGTAGTATGTAAAAGGTATGCCTAAGCTGCTGAGAAAAAGAAAATTGGAAACTGCCGAAATCTGGAAAAAAGCGTGGACTCTGCAGGTTTTGAAAGTAGCTATTTATATTGGTGCCTTCCGTAACGGTTTTCAAAACGTCTTCCGTAAATATAGCCATTACTTTGAAAAAGAGTCAAGCGTGCAGATAGGTTCAACGCGTTCCTGGTGCCAAAAATGTAGGAATGGTGTGACGTTCGTCACACCATGTGTGACGTTCGTTACAGGAGTGTGCAAGGCGTGACGCTCGTCACAGGCACAACGCCTGTGTCTTCTTTGGGCTGGGCTTGGCTTTTGCTATTTGTTTCTTTTCATTCCTTTTTGCACCTCCTTTTCTTCCTTTTTTTACTTTTGCTTCAAATAGATCACCTGAGACAAATAGAAAGGAAATACCGCGTAATATCTAATAAAATGAAGTAAATTGAAATAAATAATAATATAATTTAATTGAAATAAATAATAATATAATTTAATTGAATTTAATTGAATTTTATGTTACTTTGGGAATCATTCACTTATTTTCATCGGCCCTCCACGTAGTTTGCTATTAAGATGGTGCTGACTTCTTGTATAAACTACTCGGGGTTACTATAAAACTAAAAGTTCAAGGGATTGGTATAATAGGTACTTATCCTGATCTAACGTGTTGAGGTTTGTTTAGAGTGTTTGGCGGTAGTAGTTTTTGTCTTAATTCGTCTCAAGTTCGATAAAATGAGCAACCTTTATACTTATTGGGTGTTGAATTTTTGTTGTGGCTCATGAAAATTTGAGGGAATAGATAATAGAAATTGTTCACACTCGGGACTTAACTTAAAATAAATCTAAATATATATATATATATATATATATATATATATATATATATATATATATATATATATATATATATATATATATATATATATATATATATATATATATATATATTTTGTTTTTATAATTAAAAGGGAAATAACAATGAAAGGAAAGGTACATACTTGAAAAAAATGGAAATAGAAAGAACAAGTTTTCCCCCCATACTTAAATTAAACATTGTCCCCAATGTTTTAAGGAAATGATATACAATAGGGAAAGGGAAAAGAAACTACAACTAAGGTTGCCTTCCGCATCTGGTTCTTGGACCTGGTGATCGTTGATGTACCTCTAAGTTGTCAAACCTGCTAAGCAAATCAGCGAACCGCTGATCAGTAATTGTATTCCTCGCTTCCTGTTGTTCTTGCATTTGGCGCATCATTTGCATCATTTCGAGATTCTGTGCTTGCATACCATCAATTGCATCCATGATGTCGTCGTTGGTTGCAGGCCTTCGTCGTCGACGACGTGAGGATGGGCCAGCTGCAGCATCGGAGTGGTTGAGCGGGACAGATTGTTGTGCAGGAGCATGATCACCTTGCTCCATGTCTTCAAACTCGTCTGCGGGCAGGTTTGCTTGTGAAGGCTCGGTGGCTTCGGGAGCATTTAGATCATAGAGGTGGCGGTTGGGGTTTGTGACATCTGTTAGGGCGATGTTGGGTAGGATAACGCTTGGGATTGCCTGGTTGCTTACCATAAGATAATATCCTCCGCCTACTCTGTTCTTAATCAGGCGGCTGGATCGACAGTAGCTGATGTCCATAAATAGGGGAGGTAAAGATTCTAAAGTTTGGAGTCGGTCTCCTAGGTTTAAGCCAAGTGCTATGGTGGTTACTAATCCACCAATTACAAAGGGTTGACTGCCTCTAGCACATAAGGTGCGGATATGATGAAATAGGAAAGAGGCAGCGTTTACCTTAGCATTCGGTTCGAAGACGCATTCGAGGAAGAATAGTTCCTTCGCGTTGACCTTGCTGTTGTTTGGTCTTCCAAAAACTGTGTTTTGTAGGATGCGGATAAAATATCGGATGGTTGGGTTATGTATGTGGGAAAGAAGGAGCTCTTCCCAGTTGTAGGCATCTAGACCGGATATTTTCTTAAAAAGGGTGAAAACGGCAACTGTGTTCCAGTTTAAGTCGGGAGGGATTCTGGGGTAGACTTGGCCTTCTGTGGAGAATTGTAGCATGGTACTCAACTGGTTTTGGGTTAAGGAGTACTCGGTGTTGAACATACGGAAGGTTGCGGTACCGGTTAAGAATTCGTCTTCACCGGCGGGAGTGGTGTATGCGTATGAACTTAAGAATTCTAAGGTTAGGGAGGGGTAAGTGGGTTGATTATGCGTGCATAGAAAGGTTAAGTCGGCTTGACGGAGCATCCATTCGATACCTTGGAGTAATCCTAATTGTTGTAAACAAGTAAAATCAGGATACCTGGTGGAGACGACGCCTCTCTGTTGGAAACGCTCGTATTGCTCCCTTTGATAATTTTCATCTTCGGTTCGGAAGATGATATTTCCGAAATTTTGGTTACCTGCCATACTGATGAATAAACTGAAAGAGGTAAATTGGAAAGAAAATAAATGTATTTGATAGAAGAAAATGGTTTGTGATGAATGAAGGAAGATTTGGTGGGTATTTATAGGAAAAAATTTTGGAAGTTGGAAAAATAGGTGGTTGAAAAGTGAATAATTGTGGGTAAATGTGAATAAATGGGGAAGGTAAAAAGTTGAAAGGGTGTAACGTTCGTCTCCAACGGCTCCTTAACGTTCACCTAGTCTGAAGGGTGTTACGCCCGTTACAGCTGCATGACAGGCGTCACAGGTACTTAGCGTGACGTCCGTGACAGAGTGTGTGACGCTCGTCATATTGTCTGTTTGGCATGGTTCCAGCTAGCGTCCTTCAGAGTGACTGGTAAGTTATTATTTTTGTTTTGCTATGGGTTGATTTATTCTGCTATTTAATTTCTCCTGCATGCTATTCTACTTTGTATAATAGTGCATATATAATTCAATAGGTCATAGGTAGCAACAGTAGAGAACATAATAGCTATTGCATAATAAAATTAAATAAATAGTTTCAATAAAATGATCATAATGTAATATTGGAAAGAAAAACAAAAATGCGAAAGGGAAACAAATGCGAACATGAATTTAAATAACATTAATGAATAATCTAACTTAAAACTAAATAACTAAGAAAAATAATTTCTATCCATCTGCACGATCTCTGGCCGGAGGAGCAAAAGAGTTAACACGGTTTAGCAACTCGTGAAACTGATTTGTCATACTGCTCATGTATCCTAGAACTTCGTGTCTCATGTCAGTAAACTCTTCTCTGAGGGCGTCTTGTTCTGACATCAAAGCTTCAATGGCGGTGTTATAATCGGTTCCGGGCATATGATGTCGGAGGTCGGATATTGCTGATTCTTCGGTCTGAACAGGCTGAGGAGGAGGGTCAATATCATAATAGCCAGATGGTGTCTGAGGGTCAGATTTAGCATAAGGGATCTGGTCATCACAAATCTCATAGTCCTGGATGGATTCAGTGGATCTAGCAGAAGTGGGGGTTTCGTTCAGATTGTAGAGCCAGTTATTGCGGTTGTGAACATTAGTCCTAGGATCGGGTAAGGTAAATAGGCAAAGAACCTGGTTATTAATTATAAGCTCGAACTCGTCAGATCCTAGGTTTGCTATAAACAAGGTGTTGAAGAGGAAGGGTATACTCATAATGGTAATTCCACAAAAAGGGCTTAAGTCAAGCATAGGCTGACGTAATCCAATAGCATTACCTATCATAGTTATCAAACCGCCTACTCTAATTGGTGCTCGCTCATCTTGGATAAGGTGGTCTAAATTTGCTAGCATAAAGGTGACACCGTTTACTGGACGGTTCTGGGAAGCACAGAATATGATGAAAAGTTCATCACGTGAAACTGAAGTGTTGTTTGGCTTCTCTCCAAATAAGGTGTGGGTCAGGATCCCATGGAAGTAACGGAAAGCCGGGTTATGAATGTTTCCAGAGAGAAACTCATGTTCCTCGGGCTCATCATTTCCAGTCAAACTACCCCAAAAGTGTTCAAGTTCTCTATATTCAAAAAGTTCTTCCTGGCTTACTGTGAATGTATCAAGGGAGGTAGGGAAACCCAAAAGGTTGGTAAAGTCTCTAATATTAAATTGGTACTCCATGTTGAACATTCTGAACTGGATAAAACCTCTGCTAATTCCTTTCCCATGGCTGGGTAGATAGATTAGTGAGCTAAGGAATTCTAGTGTTAGTCTCCGGTAGGTGGCGAAATGTCTTAGGATAGGGGATGTTTCCCATCCTATCTGATTCAGCAAATACAAGACACTTTCTCTTAGTCCAAGGGCAGTCATAGCCCAGTCATCAGCATATAAACTAGGTAGCATCTCTCTAGTGGCTAGTTCCTCAAATTTTGGTTTGTGAGCCATTCCTCTGAATTTGATACCCATACGATCAATATGTCCCATCTGGTTAGTGTTAGCTAGAGAAAAGAAAACATGAGTTTTAGTCAGGATTTGGCCAAATGCCGAAAGAAGAAAGAAGTTTTTAATAAATTAAGAATGAATACTAAACAGAAAAGGATAATTAAGGAGAAAATAGAAAAATAATAATAATAGAATAAGGAAATAAAATAATTTGTGGGTTGTCTCCCACTAAGCGCTTTGTTTAATGTCGCAAGCTCGACATAAAAACAATCAATTACAATCTATAATTTCTGGAGGCATTTCGTCTAAGTGTAGGATTTGCGAATCTTCGTTGGTTTCCGCATAGTGATAGTGTTTTAGACGTTGCCCGTTTACGGTGAACGGTTCTGTGGATTTTCCTTTAATTTCTACCGCTCCACTGGGAAAGATGTTAGTGATATGAAAAGGACCTGACCATCTGGATCGTAGTTTTCCCAGAAATAACTTTAGCCTAGAGTTAAATAAAAGGACTGTATCGCCTTGCTTGAAGATTTTCCTTGATATGCGCTTGTCATGCCATTGTTTTGTTCTTTCTTTGTAGATTCTGGCATTTTCATAGGCGTCTCTTCTGAGTTCCTCTAATTCGTTTATGTCAAGGATTCTCTTTTCACCGGCGGCTTTATAGTTTAAATTTAGATTTTTAATAGCCCAATAGGCTTTATGTTCTAATTCTACCGGGAGGTGGCAGGATTTTCCATAAATGAGCTTAAATGGGGTCGTCCCTATGGGGGTTTTATAAGCAGTTCGATACGCCCATAAAGCTTCTGGTAATTTTAATGACAAATCTTTCCTTGAAGTGGCGACTGTTTTTTCTAATATTTGTTTAATCTCTCTGTTGGACACTTCCACTTGCCCACTGGTCTGAGGGTGGTAAGGTGTCGCAACTCTATGCCTTACGCCATACTTAAACAGTAGTTTTTCGAGTACCTTGGATATGAAATGTGATCCACCATCACTGACTACTATTCTTGGGACACCAAACCTCGGAAATATTATATTCTTAAAGAGTCTAGTTACTACTCGGGTGTCATTTGTTGGGGAAGCTATAGCTTCGATCCATTTTGAAACGTAGTCTACCGCCACGAGTATGTATTTGTTACCGAAAGAGGATGGAAAAGGTCCCATGAAGTCTATTCCCCACACGTCGAAAATCTCTACTTCCAAAATACCTTTTTGTGGCATCTCGTCACGTCTAGATATGTTTCCTGTGCGTTGACATCTGTCACATTCCTTAATAGCCGCATGTACGTCCTTCTATATATTTGGCCAATAAAAGCCGGATTGTAGGATTTTAGCGCAGGTCTTGGATGTACTTGCGTGTCCACCATAAGGAGCGGAGTGGCAGTGTTGGATTATATTTTCTACCTCTTCTTCGGGTATACATCGACGGAAAATACCATCGGGGCCTCTTTTGAAAAGTAAGGGATCATCCCGGTAATAGTGTTTTATGTCGTAGAAGAATCGTTTCTTCTGCTGGTAGGATAAAGTAGGTGGAACTATTCCGGCAGCTAAATAGTTGACGAGATCAGCGTACCATGGTGTAACAGATATAGCTAAGGTGGTTTCTACTTGCTTGTCAGAGTTATTCTCTTCCAAAGTAGCTATAAGTTTATCGTACGAGAAATCATCATTAATTGATGTTCTTTTCGATTCAAGGTTCTCAAGTCTAGAGAGGTGGTCTGCTACTACGTTTTCAGTCCCTTTCTTGTCTTTGATTTCCAAATCGAACTCTTGTAGCAACAAGATCCATCTTAGGAGTCTAGGTTTAGCATCCTTTTTTGTTAAGAGGTATTTGATAGCAGCGTGGTCAGTGTAAACTATTATTTTGGCTCCGACCAAGTAAGAACGAAATTTATCTAGCGCAAACACAACTGCTAGGAGTTCTTTCTCGGTTGTGGCGTAATTCATCTGCGCTTCATCTAGGGGTCTACTTGCGTAATATATAACGTGAAGCTTTTTATCCTTTCGTTGTCCTAAAACAGCACCTACAGCGTAATCGCTGGCATCACACATTATTTCGAATGGTTCATTCCAATCTGGTGTCTGCATTATGGGTGCGGAGATCAATTCTTGTTTAAGCGTATGAAATGCTTCTAAACATTTATTGTCGAATATGAATTCAGCATCTTTCATCAATAATCCGGTCAACGGTTTAGTTATTTTAGAGAAGTCTTTAATGAATCGTCGGTAAAAACCGGCGTGTCCTAAGAAGCTTCGTACTTCTCTCACGGTTCTTGGGGGTTGAAGGTTTTCGATTACCTCTATTTTGGCCTTGTCTACCTCAATTCCTCTATTCGAGATGATGTGTCCTAAAACAATTCCTTCTTGTACCATAAAGTGGCATTTTTCCCAATTAAGTACTAGGTTTACTTTTACACATCGCTCTAGAACTTTCTCTAGGTTTTCAAGACATTCTTCATAACTTTGTCCGCATACAGAAAAGTCATCCATAAATACTTCCATGATGTTTTCGAGAAAATCGGCGAAAATTGCCATCATGCATCTTTGAAAGGTTGCAGGAGCATTACACAAGCCAAACGACATTCGTCTATAAGCGAAGGTACCAAAAGGGCATGTGAACGTCATCTTTTCTTGGTCATCAGGATGAATTGGTATTTGAAAGAAGCCTGAATAACCGTCCAGATAGCAAAAATGTGAATGTTTTGCTAATCGTTCTAACATCTGGTCAATGAATGGTAAAGGGAAATGATCTTTTCGGGTTGCTTTGTTTAGTTTCCTATAGTCAATGCACATTCTCCATCCCGATTCGATTCGTTTGGTTATAGTTTCCCCTTTTTCGTTTTCAATAACGGTTATGCCTCCTTTCTTTGGTATTACGTGTACAGGACTAACCCATTTGCTATCAGATATAGGATATATGATACCTGCCTCTAATAACTTGGTTATTTCCTTCTTCACTACCTCACTTAGGATCGGTTTAGTCTTCTCTAGTGTTCCCTAGAAGTTTTACAGTCTTCTTCTAACATGATGCGATGCATACAAATAGAAGGACTTATTCCTTTAAGATCGGTGATGTTGTAACCTAGTGCGGTTGGATATTTTCTTAAGATATGCAGGAGTTTTTCTGTTTCGAGTCTTCCTAGGTCAGCATTAACTATCACTGGTCGTTCAAGTTCTAAGTCTAGGAATTCATATCTCAGATTCTTGGGAAGTGTTTTCAGGTCTAAGGTTGGTTTCTTAAGGCATTGCGTAGGGTCCGGTGTTATTGCCAAACATTGGTTAAGTTTGTCTTCTACAGGACAGTCGGATGATTTGTCTTCTCCTAACTCTGTATCTTTTATGCATTCATCGATGATATCCATGAAGTAACATGTATCTTCTATTGCAGGTGCTTTCAAAAATTAGGAAAGAATGAACTCAATTTTCTCTTCTCCTACTTCGAAGGTGAGTCGTCCTCGTTTTACGTCTATGATTGCACCGGCAGTTGCTAAAAATGGTCTTCCCAGTATAATGGGTGTAACTTCATCTTCTCTAATATCCATAATTATAAAATCAGTTGGAATGTAGAATTGACCTATGCGTACGAGAACGTTTTCAAGAATTCCTACAGGATATTTGACAGAACGATCTGCTAGTTGCACAGACATTTTAGTTGGTCTTAATTCTCCCATTTCAAGTCTCTTGCATATGGATAAAGGCATAACACTAATTCCGGCTCCTAAATCGCATAAGGCTTTGTCAATGACAAATTTTCCTATGTGACAGGGTATAGAGAAACTACCTGGATCTTTGAGTTTAGGAGGCATGTTCTGGATTATAGCGCTACATTCGGCAGGGAGTGTAACGGTTTCGCTATCTTCAAGTTTCCTTTTATTAGAAATAATTTCTTTTAAGAACTTGGCGTATGAGGGCATTTGCGTAATAGCTTCTGTAAACGGAATTGTGACGTTTAATTGTTTCAGGAGGTCAACAAATTTTTTAAATTGGCCTGCACCTTTGGTTTTAATAAGCCTTTGAGGGTAAGGGATAGGTGGTTTATAAGGTGGTGGAGGTACATAAGGTTCCTTCTTTTCTACGGTTTCCTTATTACTCTCTGCCTTTTCCTTAGGTTCACTTTCTTCAGTTGACCTTTCAGAGTTTTGGTTTTCTATCCTTGAGTCAGACGGTCCTTCCACTTCCGTTCCACTTCTTAATATGATTGCATGAGCGTGGCTTCTCGGGTTAGGTTGGGGCTGTCCAGGAAATGTACCAGTTGGGGCAGCAGTAGGCGCTTGTTGTTGAGCTACTTGTGATATTTGTGTTTCCAGCATTTTGTTATGGGTAGCCAGGGCATCTACTTTACTTGCTAGTTGTTTAATTTGTTCACCAGTGTGTACATTCTGGTTTAAGAAATCTTTATTGGTTTGTTGTTGGGAAGCTATAAAGTTTTCCATCATGATTTCCAAGTTGGATTTCCTAGGGGCGTTATTGTTGTGTGTAGATGGGTTCGGTTTCTGATATCCCGGAGGTATAGCTGGGGCTTGATTTGGAGATTGTCCAGGTGCGTATAGAGCATTATTACTCTTATATGAAAAATTTGGATGGTTCTTCCAATTTGAGTTATAGGTATTCGAGTAGGGGCTTCCTTGAGCATAGTTCACTTGCTCTGCTTGGATTCCTGTCAAGAGTTGTCAATCTGTAGGAGTGTGACCTTGGATTCCACAGACTTCGCAATTCTGAGTTATGGCGACTACGGTGGCTGGAGGTGATACATTTAAACTTTCAATTTTCTGGACCAGAGCATCCACTTTTGCGTTAACATGATCAAGGTTACTTATCTCGTACATGCCAGTTTTCGTTTGAGGTTTTTCCAACATTGTTCGTTCGGTTCCCCACTGGTAGTGGTTTTGGGCCATGCTCTCGATAAGTTGGTAGGCGTCAGCATAAGGTTTGTTCATTAGCGCACCACCTGCGGCGGCATCTATTGTTAACCTTGTGTTGTACAGGAGACCATTATAGAATGTATGAATTACTAACCAGTCTTCTAAACCATGGTGTGGACAAAGTCTCATCATGTCTTTGTATCTTTCCCATGCTTCGAAAAGAGACTCGTTATCTTTCTGTTTAAATCCATTTATTTGGGCTCTTAACATAGCTGTTTTGCTTGGCGGAAAATATCGGGCAAGAAAAACATTCTTCAACTCGTTCCATGTGGTGACAGAGTTGGAAGGAAGAGATTGAAGCCATCTTCTAGCGCTATCTCTTAGTGAGAAAGGAAAAAGACGAAGTCGAATTGCCTCTGAAGTGACACCATTAGCTTTAACAGTATCAGCGTATTGGACAAATATGGATAAATGAAGGTTAGGATCCTCGGTAGGATTTCCAGAGAATTGGTTCTGTTGTACTGCCTCCAACAACGAAGGTTTAAGTTCGAAGTTGTTTGCTTCGATTGCTGGCGGAGCAATACTTGAATGCGGTTCATCTTGCGATGGAGCGGCGTAATCTCTAAGAGCACGAGCTAGTTCTTCCATCTCGGGTATCGAAGGAAAAATGTTTTTGAAATCAGGAAGTTCTACAGGAGGGAGATTGTTTGCAGCACGATATTCCCGAATTCGTCGTAAGACTCGGAGATATAGTTCGATATCGTTGATTCGTAAGTAGAACGGCTCGCCTTGTGAGCGAGTATGTGGCATACAAATCGACGATAGAAAGAAAAGAAAAAAAGAAACCTTAGTCTCTACAGCGTAACGGAAGAGTTATGATATCGATTAAATAAAAGTCCCCGGCAACGGCGCCAAAAACTTGATCGCTCGACTTTATGAGTCGAATTTGGGGTACAAACTGCAAGTGCACAGTTCTATCGCGTAGTTTTAAAATATATAGATCCCACAGGGACTTATGAATCGATATACCGTTATCTAAGGTTACTTCGTAAAGCTAAGGTGGATAATGTTTGATTGTTTGGGGAAAAGCTAAAAACTAAACTAAGATCTAGATTAAATATTAATAAAGCGGATATCGGTATGCAGTTCGTCGTAATTAAGGAATCAATTCTTTGTCGGTCCCTTGGTTTTAAAACAAATCTTTTCAGTTGACTTTATTGATTAAAAGTTTTATCTCAAACTCTCTCTCTGTTGAATAAACCATGATTTTATGTTAACGTAGCTGTCACTTATAATTAAGTCAAAAACCATTTTTTGAAAGCAATAAAGTCCGTAGAAACTCTTTTTAAGAAAACACTAACCGTTTAAACACCCTTATCTCAAACTCTCGCTCTGTTGATTTAGGTTATATAATTAAATTCGAATGCTTAACTCTCGTCCTCACATTCAATCTTTAAAAATACTTTTTGGAAAAGATTAGAATTTAATTAACTCTAAAAATTGCTCTCGCCCTGATCTAGAATTAATGTCCAATTTACACTGTCCAGTTAAAACCTCAAACTCTCGCTCTATTGATTTTAACTTCTTTATGTCTTTTACTTTCGTACAAAAACCTTGTTATTAAACCTGTAAATTGAGACCGTAAAAAGAGTGATTTTTATTTTAAACTTAATTAAACCGACTTAGTTTTGATTCCTTATTCCGCTTACTTTACATACCGATATCTAAGCGAATTAGCCAGACATGCTAAACAAACTTAAATAACTATCATGCATAAACAGACTCATCTCAAGCAAATAATATAAATAAATAATAAAACAAAGCATTAAACAATAATTAAAGAACCTGAATAATTTAAACAGTAGTCTTGAACACTCCACCACAAGCCGGTAGGATTTGTTCTTGAATTCTTCAATTAACCAACAAATTAAAACGAAGGAATAAAAAAAACTAGATTCTAACGTAAGGTTAGATCCGGTGAAAAGGTACACAATAGTTTCCGGTGTAGAAACTATTATGTGAAAAACTAATTAAGTGCTAGAGAAGAAAATAGAATTGCCAAAAGAAAATAATAAAAGTTGCAAAAGTAGTATGTAAAAGGTACGCCTAAGCTGCTGAGAAAAAGAAAATTGGAAACTGCCGAAATCTGGAAAAAAGCGTGGACTCTGCAGGTTTTGAAAGTAGCTATTTATATTGGTGCCTTCCGTAACGGTTTTCAAAACGTCTTCCGTAAATATAGCCATTACTTTGAAAAAGAGTCAAGCGTGCAGATAGGTTCAACGCGTTCCTGGTGCCAAAAATGTAGGAATGGTGTGACGTTCGTCACACCATGTGTGACGTTCGTTACAGGAGTGTGCAAGGCGTGACGCTCGTCACAGGCACAACGCCTGTGTCTTCTTTGGGCTGGGCTTGGCTTTTGCTATTTATTTCTTTTCATTCCTTTTTGCACCTCCTTTTCTTCCTTTTTTTACTTTTGCTTCAAGTAGATCACCTGAGACAAATAGAAAGGAAATACCGCGTAATATCTAATAAAATGAAGTAAATTGAAATAAATAATAATATAATTTAATTGAATTAAGTCCTAAAATATGATATAATTTCACGTTATCACAAAAAGATAGAAACTTTGGCCTTATGCCGTTGCATTTTCAAACTTCTTTTCTTAAATCAAACTTGTAAATAAACTTAACTATACTTAACCTAAACTTTCAAAAAGCCGAAAAGAACTAACTCATTCAAACCATTTTAGACCTTTGTGCCTTTCAAACTTAATTTTGTTAAAAGCAATGTATCCACTTTGAAATTTGTATCACGAACTACGAGTTTTGATCCCTCATTTTTATGTTGGTATGTCGGCACAAGACCGAAGGTCTTGTCAAACAGACAAATATAATTAATGAATTCTTTTCTCATCCCCCCATTCTATTTGTTTGTAAACATCACTTTGTACAAAGTACATATGCACACAAAAAGGGCTCCCTGGGAATACCTAGGACACTTTGGGTGCTAACACCCTCCCTCTGTGTAACCAACCCCCTTACCTGTGATCTCTGACTTTTTATTAGTTTTGATTTGAAAACTTCTTAATTTATGGGTTTTGTTCATACTTTTTCCCTTTTCCCTTGGAACCAATAAAAGCGCGGTGGCGACTTTTGTTATTTGATCTCTAGCTTATCCATAGCTTGATGATCATGAATTTCCCGCTACAATCCTAAAAGGATGTATTTGGAATTCCAAAGAAAGTGTATTTCAATGTCAAAGAAATAGTATGTCACTGGGTGAACGATTTATGATCGAAGGTAGATAATGGAATATGAAAGATATGAATGATGACCTAGGGTGGAAGGAGGAATAATTAGAAGTATGCTCGCCAAGGACTCGTATCCTCATGCCTATGTATTATCATCATGCAATGAGAAATTCAGAGCAATCGTAGTCCAGACCCACGATAATAGAAAGAGAGACATTTGTCTAAGTAAGGAGGGCTCACAAGATAAACACCACTTCAAGGAATGATTGCAGTACTGCAGTACAAAGAATAGTGTATCACTCGTTGGGGAAACCAATAGTCCGAGATCAAATGAAGGATAGCACCCTGGATCCAAGAAGGAGATAAACTCTGAATCAAAGAGCAAGGTAGACATTTACCCATACGTGGACCAGCAAGCCGCCACTATAGGGTAAAGCCAAAAGGAAAGACTGAAGTAAGTGTTTGAGGTTGTAGCCCAAACAACTCTCGATCGAGGAGATGGATTGTCGTTAAGACGTCCTAAAAGGATAGACAAGGAGTCCAAGGAGAAGTATGATTGATCTAAAAAATATGATAGGGTAGATTTAAAAATAAGATAGCTCACGAAGAATCTAGGTTCTTCTGCCTACGTATCCTTATAGTGCAATAAGGAAATCAAAGTGTTCGTAGTTCAGCCAACTAGGGCTGAAAGCAAGAGTGATTGGAGGCAAAAGAAAGATTGAATGATTTAATAGAAATGGGGAGAGTGAATAAACTTGATAATGGTTTGATGAGAATCACACTAAAGTCTATGATTAAAGGTGGATACGATAAGCAATGAGCCAAACGTCTCACGCCCAAAGATACCCAGAATGAGTGTAGGAAAGCTACAGTCTCATTCCTTCTTTACCACTTAAGGCTCGTGGCATGTAACTCTCGTCTTAACTTTCAAGTGGAGAGAGGAGAGTCTTTATTGTTTCTTGTATTGATGAAGACCTTATCAATCGTTCGATTCGAATTGCACTAAAGTCTATAAATAGAAGTGAATACGATGAGCATTGGGTCATTCGTCCCATACCCAAAGATACTCAGAATGGGGATAGGAATTCTCCAGTCATATTCCTTCTCCATTTCTTAAGGCTCGTGTCGTACAACTTGAACTATGATTGATAAGTTGTAGATGTAGTCCATGTTTGTTGCATGATGTTTTATGAAGAGAGAGAGAGAGAGAGACTTGCCAAATGCATGATTAGAATTATGCTAAAGTCTATGAATAGAGGTGAATACGATGAGCACTGGGTCATTCATCCCATACCCAAAGATATTCAGAATGGGGGTAGGAATACTCCAGTCCCATTCCTACTTCATTGCTTAAGGCTCGTGTAACACACTTCTAACTTTGATTTGACAAGTTTTTGAAGATGCCACCTTTGAAGCACTCGTATAATTCTCTGCTTGGTATGACTGAGGATGCCTTGATTTAAGATCTAACTTGAGGCTTCGAGCTCCACAACTTACAGGAAAAGTATTATTAAGTGACCAAGGGTTTTTGAGCCACTCAATTTAGATTGTGGAATTATACAAGTTCAAAGGATTTAATTAATCAAAATTGCTTTTGACCAATTTAATCATGGGTTTGATTAGACTGGAAAAACTAGGTAAGACCTAATCTAGTGGTAGGAATTAATCACACTAATCTAAGGGATCATGTCATGGTTAATTGTAAATTCTATGTTAGAAATCCTAAGGGAACATGTTATGGTTGAGACTTTGGGATTAAAATTATAGGTTAAATTATATTCCTAAAGGAGCATGTGATTATATGAGTAGAAATGTCCAAAATTACCCCAAAAGGGTAAAATGGTCTTTTGACAAATTTTAATGGTTCTTGAATCTACAATTCTAATTATGAAAATTCTATTTATACTCCTAATTGGTCCAGTTAACCTAAATTCTAACAATCAAAATTATCTAATTAACAAATCTCTAACAAATAAAACAAATAAAATAGTGTGGGCTTTTGCAAAACAGGGGGTACAGGCCTGGTATTTGTATGCATGCAGGAAAAAAGGGCAAAACAGAGTCCAAATGCATGGGCTTCAGTTGCCAAAGCCTAATGCTGAACAAGTTCTCTTCAGCCAGGGGGGTGCAGTAGGAAATTGGAGTGAGATAGTATTGCATTGGGCTTGAAATGTGACAAACCCAAACAGAAAAAAAGCCCAAAGATTGGGGGCTAGCTTGGAAAAAAATAGTAAAATTTGAATATGCATGCACGCTCTTTTCCATGGCAGCCCAGACCATCGACGCTAGAGCTTCAGCGCGGCCCACCACGTCGGAAATCGCTCACGGCGGCGATGGCTACCGAAAATTGACATCGGAATCACCTCCACCTTCATCTATATCTCCTGAACAAGAATCTACACTCCAAACTCTCAAATTCCTGGCCGAAATCCATAACTGAATCCAAACTCTCAAGAATCCCTAAAAACTCAGATCTACAATACATTTCCCTGACCAAGATTCGGAGCTCCTTATGATAGGGGTTTGGAATAAGATGGTGTAATGTTTAGCATAGCAACCAAAATGCAATGATATGATGAAAAATGGACCTACCTTCAAAGCTGAGATTTTCTCCGACGAGTGTTGATCGGAGAAGATGAGGATGGAAAATCACTTGTACAAACAGGTACAATATTGCTCTTACTTCCTTCCGATTAGCTTGTCTTCCAACTCTTCTTATTCAACAATACTGTAGTGTGATGAGGTTGATCTCACTCTTCTTGCAGCTTCAATGTGAAGCTTCAATGGAGTTTTAGAAATTGAGTTTTGAGTGTGAGAGGGAGAGGATTTATAAATGATTGCAGAGAAATGAAGGTAATGGTTGCAAAAAGTGTACATAAAAGGTGCAGTGTTGAGAATCCCTCAAATGATGATGAAGATGAGAATTTATAGTGATTAGGCTTGGGATTAATAAGGCTTGGAGTTAGTTAAATGAGGTATGGAGTTAGCTGGGATGAACTCAATGAGTTTAGGTAGTTAACTCACTGAGTTGGAAGTTAGTTAACTGGTTAACTTAATGGAATGTGTTCAAATGGTGGTTTTATGACTGGCTAGTGCAGGTGAAAATTTGAATGATATTAGGCTTTGATGTTAGCTAATAACAGGCTATTTATTTTATTTATGTGTCGGTGACTTGTAGCTGTAGGTTACCAATTATGTGGTTATGTACTGAAAGAGTGATTTTGGGTTATGTTGTGTTTGTGCAGGTTCAAGAGTTTGTGAATTTTAGTGCACTTGTTTTGCTGCAGAATTACTGTGTTCACAATGTGTATGGTTGAAGTTTGATGGAATACCAAACCTTGAAGTGTCGTCGAGTGCTCACGGTTATTCCGGTGTTTACGCCAGTGTGCATTGGTCTTGGATTGCAAGCCTTGGCTATCTTCAATGATGAAAGTTCAAGTTTCAATCCCACAAGTCCCATTCTCACAGCAGTGCAAAAATTCTTGCAAAACAAGATATAAGTCGGCTCAAACAGGGAATGAGCCAACTCAAATGGAGTTTTTCCCATGATTGAGTCGACCTGTTCGGACCCGCGGCAAAATGGATCAAATGAAAACTGGAAATGAGTCGACACAAGGACCGGGTGAGTCGACTCAATCAGGAATTCCCAGAATTGAGTCGACCTGGGAGTCGACCTGTTCCGACCCGAGGGAAGATGGTTCAAAGAAAAAAGGATAATGAGTCGACGTGAAGATTGAATGAGTCGACTCACTCAAGTTTCCTAGAATTGAGTCGACCTGTGGGTCGACCTGTTCAGACCCGAGGGTTTTGCGTCGAGTCATGAGTCGACTCACAGAGTTATAACACTCAAACATGAATTTTTTCAATGTATTACACCTTTTTTGCACGCTTTTGTGTATATAATGAATATTTTAGGGATGAAAATGAGTGGAATTGGCCAATTAGATGAAAATGAATTGACTCGATACATGGACATGACCATAAACTCAAACCCGAGATCTATAACTGACACATGGAAGCGAGAAACGTGAACCTATGGACCAAGCAATAGTGGTATGAAAATGATCAGGTGAATGAATGAAGATGGATGAAAGTTATGAGACCAAGGACTCGGATGAATGGACCAAACACATGAGGCTGAGTGCAGCACACTGAGATCACATGAGATTAGGGTTTTGGAGGCCTCTGTGCCTTGGTGCAAGCACAAACCAAGCGTTTCCATTTATTGTACCAACAAACCAAATCCCTGCAAGCCAAACAATTAAAATCCATGGTGTAAGACCCCAATTTTGTCCCTAAGATCCCTCATGGCCCATATCATATCATATCATGGCCTCAAGGATCATTGCATGCCCTAGCTTCCCTCCTTGTGGGTGGGTATCTTGTGAGTGTGTTCTTGATCACCAAGCATGTATTTCATTTGTATATCATTGCTTTTCATCTGTTTATCAACCAAAAGTACAAAAATATTGTCATCTAACCATGCTACTTGCAGATGAAGCAAACTAGGTCAAACAGTCAAAGTCAGTCATTGAGATAGATGGTGGCCATTCTTGCAGAATTTGGGCACCATGATCATTCATCAAGATTTCATATGAGTTGTGACATCATTTTGGATCAAGATATCAAGTGGTAGGGGCTTGGAATTCATCAGAACATGGTTCAGTCAAGCAAAACCCTAGCAAAGTCAACTGTGGTTAACTGTGCATTTAATTAGTGATTTGATGATGGGAATTGGTCTGAGAAGTCTCATTCATGTCCATATAAGCCTCATATAACATGTCAAGCATCATCAGTGAAGAATTTGAAGTCAGACAAGAAATTTCCAAAAATAGAAAGTTGACCTGTAATTGGATTTTGCCAAAAATGGAAACTTCTTCTCCTCAACTATACATCATCATACAAGCTTCAAATGAATTTTTTCCCAACATGAAAGTTGAAGATCTTGTTCTCCCATTTCCAAAAAGTCCAAGAACACTCAATTCCCATTTATGGTTGGCAAGTTATGATCAAATAATTCTCAAAAATTTTTGAACTTCAAAAGGCCATAACTTCCAAACCATTTGGCCAAATTGAGTGAGGTTTTTTGCTACAAGTTATATTTGATGTGCTCTATCCAAATATTTCATCACATTTTACCAAAACTCAACCAAGCAAAATGGCATTTTTAAAGTGGTTTGAATTAAATTAAGTGAGGTGAAAAAGTTGACTTTCAAAATAACCAATTCCAACATATTCTACCACTTGCCAAAGTTCAGAAATCATGTTTGGAGATTGTCCAAAGGCCCAATTCGCAGCTGTAAGCCATGCCCATGCAGTTTTGAGTGAAATCCACAAATTAACCAAAAACACTTCATTTTAAGCTAACCTTGATTACCACTCAAATTAACCAAAACTTAGCTTCATTAATCACAGTATATATGCTCAATTTTCTGCTGAAAAGCCCTAGCAGCCACAACTTTCTAAAACAAACCAAAAATCCATTTGCTCTCAAATATTCAATTCTTCATTTTTGAACTTCTCGCTAAAAAACTCCAAAAGAACTCGAGCATTATTGTTTGTTCCATCATATACAAACCTTTTGGAAGCTGTAGCAAGCCTCGAATCTCAGCTGTAAAGCCCTTCATTCCACTGTTACATCAAAGCTCCTTCCATGGCGTATCTTGAATGGAGCCTTTTCAAAGATTGTTGAGCTAAAACTCCTTGTCCATTCATCTCCTGGAACCTCCTTGTGCATCTGTTTCAGCCTTGTACAACCAAACAACCACCAAATCATCACTGTGCTCTAAATTTGGTAAGAATTCGACTCTCTTGTTTCTCAAAATCATGCCATGCTTTGTATAGATCTTACCATGCTGAACACTTTGAGCTTTGAATCAAGAAGAATGGTTGAATATTTTGAGAGTTATGTTGACTTAAAGTTTGGTTGTCATTTGTGTTTATGCATGATTCTTCTTAGTTAGCATGATTTAATGAAAATGGTTGTTGGAATGTTGATGTATGTTGTTAGATGTGTCGATTGGTCTGTTTATTTTCCAATTCTGGGAGAAAAGTTCATCATGAATGATGAACAAGATGAAGCACATACTGTAGCAAAACCCTAGTTTCTTCTTAAAACCCAGAAAATCGTGTTTCTTCATATGAAATGTTGTTTTGCATGAGAACACTATTACATTGGCCATGAGCGAATCAGAAGGCGCCACGCTTCTAATTGGAACGCTGCGTTCCATTAAAATGACCAACATATTACGAAAATGCCACTGCCGGATTTCTTTTTATTTAAATCATTTCATTATTTCAATTTTTATTCCATTTGATACACAAATTTTCCAAAAATCATAGCACACTCATTTCTTATCCAAAATTCATGGGATTTTTTGCTAAATGCTCATCTAGATCTCTAGTTTTTTATCATGATTTTTGCAGATTTTTTGCATATATGATTTTAAATTGTGCTAGGGTTTGTCATATGTGTCCATTTTATGTATGTCTTACCAAATCAATTGTGAAATGATGATACCTTATCCAATGCTTCCCAAATGTTTTATGCTCAAACTAGACATGTTCATGGTGATTTTGGTGTAGAGTTTGTGAATTTATCATTGCTGGTTATTGAGATATGATTTTTTGATTAGAGGTGTGACAATTTGTGTCACACCATTCATGTCCAACTTCATGATTTTAATTACCATGCTTCTTGAACTCAAATTGGTCTGAATTTTTGCATGAACATACTTGTGGATGTCTAGTCTATATGTGAATTTTTCTGGAATTATTGATGGCATTTCCTATTTGTTTGGGATTTTCTCCCCTGTTTGGTCATATGTTGACTTTTTGTGACACATGTTCTCATTTGATTTGTGAAATTCTCATGCACTATTGGATGGACATGAAATTTGACATGTGATTAGTAGACATCTTAAAGGTTGTCATGGTTTTGATCCTATTCGTTTCTCATATGTTGCCACTGTTTTATGATTTATTGAAGTTGGTGCACGTTTGGTTGACTTCTTTGAGCTTGCTTGAACTTTCTTTGACTTTCTGATTTTCATTGACCAACTTCCCTTGATCCAAATGAGCTGAAATTTGATATGCTTATCATGTTATGGATGATGTTTGACCATGAATTATTTGATAATTTATTGAAATGTTTGAGATTGGTTTTGAGCTAAATCATTCTGTTGACTTCTTTGAGCATGCTTAAACTTGCCTTGCCTTTCTGATTTTCATTGACCTACTTCCTTTGATCCAATTGAGCTGAAATTTGATATGCTTATCATGTTATGGATGATGTTTGATCATGAATTATTTGAGAATTGTTTGAAATGTTTGAGATTGGTTTTGAGCTAAATCATTCTGTTGACTTCTTTGAGCTTCTATATGCCATGCTTTGACCTAATTTGCTTATGAAATGATGATGATGATTGATATGAACATGGAACCAATTGAGTTTGTTTCTTGATTGTTTGAACTTGATTTTGGACACTTGTCACTTGCTGTTTTGACTTTCTTATCTCTTTTTGACCCTAGGCTTGTCCTAGTGGTCATGTTGCTCATGTTTAAGTTTGTTGTTTCAGGTTAAGCAACAAATACCCAAAGAGATCAATACAAATTGATTGAGCTTGATTGATTATCATGACTAACTTGTTTGTTTTGTAGGTTTCTTGGCTCACATGCTTTGAGCTTTGTGCATTGCACATTTAACTAATTGTGTTGACTGTTGATCTCTATCTCATTTTGATTTAACTTTGAATTGTATACTAATGTTGTCTGACTGGTTTCAGGTACCTTTAGTTGCTTATAGTTCTTTAAGAACTTGCTTTGCTTTGCTTAATAGCAATTTGCATTGAGGTATAATCCTTTATCTTCATGTAGTCTGGAAGACCTGGCCTGTTACTTGGCCAGGCAACTGTCTGAAGTCCTCCTTAAGAGGCAATGCTTGTGTGTGTTTACATTTGTCCCAAGCAGGAAAAGTCCTTTAAATAAGGAAATTGGTAGACAAAAGAGATATGTAGCCTATCTCCTACTATTCTGTGAGTCACTCACCTTGCTCACACCACATGTGTTGATGCATAGTGAGTAAAAAACCCAAGATCTATCGAGTCAATGATCTGTGGAGAGAGTTCCTACTTTCTGAACTCCCACACCTTCTGATATTCAAATGCTCTCCCTGGCCAGGGATAAGAGCAATGAGGCACACCCCTCATATCTTTTCATCTGCTTCACCTTAGCCCCTCAATGGCAAGGTTAAGAGCACCAGTAACCCTATTCCAGTTGGCTTTAATGCCTACCCTTTTGTATGAGCCTAATTGCTTGGTTATAGTGTGTGCTGAATGCCTTTGATTGATTGATTGCTTACTTCATATGCACATGTTTGCTTGCATGCTTTATGCATTTATCATCATTAATTGCTCATTAGTGCATGATCATTCCCTCTGTCTTTATGACATATCTTTGTTGATTACCCATTGAGGACAATTGTAAGACCATTCATTGGCCATTGTTCCTATGATATGGAAGTGAGTATAAGACCATTTCATTGGCCACTCATGTTCTCTTTGCTTGATGCATTTGTTTAATTTATGTGAGGATGCAATTGTAAGTCCGTGTAATTTGGCATTTGCTTTCCTATGATCATATGTTGGAGGTTAGAGTAAGCCCAGATAGATTGGCATCTGACATCCAAGTGTTCGCTTTGTTGTTGGAGATTGGTATAAGTCCAGATAGATTGGCATCCGGTATCCACCTTTCATTTCTTTGTTGAGGAGATTGGTGTAAGTCCATAGAGTGGCCTCCGATATCCAGTTCTGTTTTAGGAGATTGGTATAAGTCCAGTGATTGGCATCCGGTATCCGCTTTTGTTGACTTTTCTTCTTTTGCTTTGCTTATTTGTTATTGCTCATTGCCTATTCCAAAGGACGCACTTGAATCATCTTCTATATGATTTCAAGAGGTGAACCTTCTAGAAAGTTTTACATTCCATCCTCATCCATTCATCCCTCTTTGTCCTAAACCTTTTCACACATTGCTTTCAAACTTGAGATAAATATTGTGCAAACATCTTCATGCTTTTAAATAGAAAACCTGGACCCCAAGTCCTTGACTTTTTCAAACTCCATTTTCATAATACTCCTTTTGAATCAATCTTAATCATACTTTGACCCTCCTTTTGTGAATACTCATAATCAATTAACTTCACCCATTCAATGTTTTGGTGGCTTTGTCCATTCTTGTTAAGTTTTCATACATTAGCCTTAGGTTTGATTTATCCTAGTTGGTTGATGTCAATCTCACCTATTTGTCCTTAGTTGATTGAATTGTAAGTCTTCCTTGCGTATTATAGGGTTAACCCCTCACTAGCAAGTTGAAGTTGTTCTCACATGGTGGACTTGTGGTTTGTATAAGGTTGAGTTTTCTCCCGTGGATAACGTAAGACCTTAGGGCTTGTGTTTAAAATTGAATCCACTAACTTTTGGAAATCTTTTAGCCGAACTACGGCGTTTTGATCCTTACCTTTGATGGAAGGTACGTATGTAACGGGTTCATCCGTTCGAACACAATAATAAAAAATTGTATATTCTTTTCTCATCATCCCAATCATGTTTGCACAATACTTATGTCATAACAAATAACAATTTTTATACAACAAGTGTGAAAAGGGCTCCCTAGGAGTACCTAGGACGTAATGGGTGCCTAACACCTTCCCATTGCGTAATTTACCCCTTACCCAGACTCTCTGATCTTTTCATTAGTTTTCTACGCGTAAAACTTCTTAGGCTTTTGTTCGCTTTTTAGCCAGTCCTTTGGATAAATAAAAGTGCGGTGGCGACTCGAATTCATTGTATGCTTTGCTTATGGTTTAATCGATAAATCATATAGCGACGAATACACCGCTACACATGGTAATGAATGGTGCTTATGCATGAGTCGTTAATGTATGCAATCAAACTCTTAGTAAAATGGTTAGATGGAAATATGTAAAAATGAGGGAAAATTTTGGGGTACAACAGTCTCTCATAAGCTTACGACATCTTCAACTCCAAGTCTCTCTTCTTCACCCAAGTAGTGTAAGCTTCCAAAGCTACACAGTTGTGCGGACAAAGCTCAGATCTTCCTTTCCTATGCACATTATGACAAGCATGTACCATCTTCTGGATCAAATGTTGAGGATCTTTACCCTCTTGATAGAAAAGACCTTCTAACTGAGTGTTATTAGGTTAGTCTTTCAAGGGGAACCCAAGTTGACGACGAGCCAAAGCTGGGTTGTAGTTGATTCCTCCTTGTGTACCAACGAGGGGCACATTAGAGAATTCACCACAATTATCGATAATATCCAAGCTACTCAATGCATAATCATACCAAACAATATCATCATTAGTGAGAGACATAAGTATCTGAGACCACCGTAGACATTGCTTGTTCTCCACGAAAGCGGGTGTCTGAGGCAAGTGTGAAATAAACCACCTGTACAGAAGAGGAACACATCACACGATAGTCCCACCACCTTTAGAATTCCTCAAATGCAAAGAAAAATACATGTCACCCCATATAGTAGGCATAGGATTCCCAATCAAGAATACTCTAATGGCATTAACATCAACAAAATCGTCAATGTTAGGGAACAAAGCTAAACCATAGATGAGCAACACAAATATTGCTTCAAAAGCATCCACACTACCAGCTTGAGAAAAGACAATAGCTTTTCCAATGAGAAACTCAGAAGTCAACCCAAATATTCCTCCTTTCTTCACCCAATGAGCTTCAATCTCAGACTTCTTCAAATGAAGAGCTTCTTCTATAACACGAGATTTTGGAATCTCCTCCAATCCACTAAAAGGAACCTTGTCAGAAACAGGTATTCCCAAGAGATGGGCATGCTCCTCTAACGTAGGCATAAGCTGATAATCGGGAAAAGTGAAGCAACGGTAGAAAGGCTCATAGAACTGAACCAAAACACTTAAGAGTCCCTTAACCATATCAGTAGATAATACACATAGAAGCTTCCCATTACATTGCTTGAAGTCCAAGGGATCTAATACAAAGGATGATAACCTCCTTAGCTCTTCTAAATTAGGACATCTGAAACTGTACTTCTTAGTGTTCCTTCGTCCATAATCCATGGTCTGAAAATGATTTCAAATAAGACCTTAGTTCCTTTAAGTTATTTTTGTGTGATCAATGTCATGATGCGCATGGACGCATGAATGCAAAAATCATAAATAAGGGATCACACACAAGGAAAATAAACAAAGGTCAAAGGATGAATCAAGTCATTGTCAAGATCAATTATCCATTTTGGTGGATTATGGTTTTTCACCTTATCAACACCCAAGTTCCATTGACATTGACAAGACTTGATCGGATCAACCAAGAATCAAAGGGTGTGTTGTGAGTCACGAGCATGGAGTCAGGTTAAGAACCATTCCAAAGGAGTGTACTAAGGATAAAAACCTGTAGATCATGTTCAAAAAAAGTTCCCAGAGTCTTAATTCCATCAATCGGATATTATATGTTAGGATGAATGACTCATCAACCCATAATATTCTCAAGAGAAACTCGTCTGAGTGTAGTATCGTGTGACAACTATTATCAAGTCTACACCTGAACAGTCTTTGCACTACGTCCTAAATAGGCCAAGTTATGTTAAATGTTCTACAATCCTCATCTTCTCTGACCCCAAATCAGAGAATGTAATTCCTAACCACAAATGACTTGTGTGACATCAATAGATTAAAAAGGGTCTCCACTAAGTAGATGGGTCTCAAGCCAACCTGTTAAGGACTACTCCACACAAGTCGAACATGACTATACCATCCTCCTATCTTAATAGAACTCAAGTTTGGGTTAGAACTTATTTCACCACTCAGAGATCACCAAGCATAACAAGAAGATTATATCATACAAAAAATATACATACATCAGATATACAATTATATACACATAAAAAAAGTAGGCTAAACCCACTGAGGATTATTCCCCAGCAGAGTCGCCACTTAATTTTTGTAGCGGTAAATTCATGACCATTAAGCTATGGATAAACTTAACGTCAATAAAACTAGAGTTTCCATCGTGCTTTTATTGTTTCCAAAGGAAATGGGAAAAGTACGAACAAAACCCAAAGATAAGAAGTTTTCAAATCAAAACTAATAAAATGCCAGAGATTACAGGTAGGGGGTTGGTTACACAGAGGGAAGGTGTTAGCACCCAAAGTGTCATAGGTACTCCTAGGGAGCCTTTTTTTATGTGTGTATGTGTTTTTGGTATAAAAAGATGTTTGCAACAAAATAGAGTGTGGGGATGAGAAAAGAATTTGTTAATTATATTTTTATGTTTGACAAGACCTTCGGTCTTGTGCCTACGTACCAACATAAAAATGAGGGATCAAAACCTCGTAGTTTGTGGTATCAATTTCAAAATGAGTGGATTTCTTTTAATCAAAATTTAAGTTTAAAAGAAGCACAAAGGGCCTAAAAGTTTGAATAGGTGTTAGTTCTTTTTGTCTTTTGACATTTTAAGTCAATATGATCAGATTTATTTACAAGTTTGATTTAAGAAAAGAGTTTTAAAATGCAATGGCATAAGGCTAAAGTTTCTATTTTGAAATAAAGTCTAGGTTTGAAATCACAAGCAAAGAAGATTTTTGAAAAGGGGGGGAGGGATTTTGAAATTTAAGAAGTGGGAGAAGATGAAGAGACTAATCCTAAGCATAAAATTAAAAGTTAAGAGTTGAAAAGATATGACAAATGGGGTGCAATCCAACAGACAAGAATGTCATATAGAAGACCCATTTTCCCTTTGGAATTTTGAATCAAGCAATAATCAGTAAGCAATTAACAATATGAAGAGCAAGGCATCAAATGAAGATGGCCACATCCAAGCAAGCAACTCTTAAACTAGCAGTCTTCTTTATCTTCTCATGTATCAGATGACATACTCCTTGATTAACTCAAAATAAGGCATTAGGCATGAGGTCAAAATAACAGTTGCATCAAGACCATGTAGCAGATGAATTCAAGTGGATTCTAATACTTGCATCAAATGAAAGCTTAAATCACAAAAAATTGGTCTCAGAAATGTTGCCATTGGCCAAGTCCTTTTGCATAGGGAATATTGCCTAATCCTAAGTCCCAAGCTCAGATCAAACCCAACAGCCCACACAAACATTTTTTAGGGTTTTTGTTGTTTATTGGGTATTTTAAGGTCCTAAGACCACAAACACAAACAAAATACACAAACAAATATTTACAATCACAATATATGGCTCAAATGAGCAAAGTGAAAATGACATAAACATAAACAAATTAAATGCTATGTAAATGACAAATGAATGGTAAATGACTTGAATTTAAATTTCATAAAGATAAATGACTTGAAATTAAAAGCAATATTAATACAAGTTATTCAAATGTTAGTTGCTTAGATGTTAGTGATGTTTTGCTTTTCAATTGATTAAGTCATTCTTTGGATAACACTCAACCATCTATTCACAAGCATGGATCCTTGAACCAAGACATCTTCCAAAGGAAGGAAAAAAGGCCAAGTTTCCATACAATACCATGAAAGATGGGAGACTTACAGTCTCACTTACTAGAATGTTTTGCCTTTAGGGTCAAATTTAGCTCTATGTTAAGCAATCGTAATTGGACTTATGTAGAAGTCACAGCTATTTGAGGTCGGGCAATAAAATTTTTGGTGTTAATGCATGTAAGATATTTGGTATGATGGACCAAAATCCTAAAACATACCACACACTAAAAGAAAAACGATCAAAGGATGGACCTATCACATCCATACTTGTATGGGTTCATCCAACACAAAGTTATTGATGAACCAATTAGCCTTAGGATCTTGAGATTTCATTGCTCAATGAAAGGGATTGGAAAGAATATGATTGAAGATGAAGAAGAGGGGGGGGGGGGATGAGAGAAATACAAATTGGTCATGGGAAGAATTTTGTCAAACTAAAATCATTCATTCATTTTGGGAGATGAAATATATATTTCATCAATCCCATAAATTCAATGATTTTAACTTAACAAAGGTCAATCAACCTTGACCAAGGCCCAAACACATAGTCAAACATCAGACGTCAATAAAAATGGCTCAACATAATTTCTATACAAATAATCAATTAAAAATCAAATTAAAAATGCATTTAAATAAATTTACTTTGGTTAAAACCTAAAACCTATTCAAAACACCAAATAAATGGCCAAGAGATTTATCCTAGGTCAAAAAAGGTCAAAGGACCCTAGACAAAAAATTTCATGATTTTTGAAAAGTCAGAAGTATTTTTAAACAATTAAAAATATGCATAAAAACAATTAATTCATAAAAAATATCAAAATTAATCCAAAAAATAATTTTAATTCAGAAAGTGAAAGAGGAAAATATTTAAAGATTTTTGGTGAAAGTCCCATACTTTTTTGGATTAAAAATGAAATTAATATGAATTAAACAAAATAAGTGGACTAAATAAGAAATCAGAAAATACAAAAAAAAACAAGAGCCATCAGATCTCCCTCATTAATTGAGGTGGCAGATCTGATGGCCACACGTGTGCATTCCACCAAAGACCAAGTCAAATGCGTTGTAGGAGTGGTAATCATAGTGAACACTTGAGATTAAAACATTTGAATCAGATCAGGTGGCTTAGACCTTGCCAACGCACCACCGGAGCCCTAGCTCCAATCATCTTCTCCGGTGATCACCACCGGTCTAGTTCAGGCTCAACTTCATGAAAAATGAAAAATAATACACTAATTTGAAGGAAAAATGCTCAGGAGCACGAATCTGGCCTCAATTTTCTCCAATTCCAAGTATATAAAAAGATACAAGGATTTGAATTTTGAGGATCATGAACTGAGTTGCTTCGATTTGACCTCAAAGCAACTCAATCTTCTCACCTACATTGGTAGGACTTTAGCCAACCAAAAATCACAAAGAATGGTGAAGAATTGAGAGAGAATAAAAAAGATGAAGTTTCTGAAAAATCACCTTCGAGTTGATTCAAATTCACCTGATCTTGATCTGGATTTGCTTGCTTTCTCTTCCTCTTGCTTGCAGAAACCAATTGAGATGAAAAGGGAAGTGAATTTCTGGAGTTTGAACTTACAAACAGAAGATGAAGTTCAAGCTCGATTTCAAAAGAAATCTTTAGAAATTCTATGCAATGGAGGGTATGGATTGATCTGGGAAAGCTTGGGCAAGGTGTTGATGAAGTTTTGATCATATTGCTTCTCTATTTATAGCCAATGCAATTTATTTCTACACACTTTCATTTCAATGTCCAAAATTAGCAACTTCCTTTATTAGCTTGCCTGGACGTGTACAAAGCTCAAAGAATGATTCGAAAAGGTCCAAAAGTGTGCACATGTCATGCTGAAGGTGTTGCATTAAGCCATGCATTATTGAATTGAATTGGATCATGAAAATCTTCCAAATGGTACCACACATTGCACCCATGTGCAAGTCCTTCATTCTTTGGCTAAGTGAGATAATCTTGGACTTTTTGGAAAGGTGAGATCAAGGGGAATAAATTTCATGTTGAAAACATTTTCATTTGATGCTTGGGTCATGATGAATTTTGAGGTGGAAGTTTGGGAAATCAAACATATTTGAAAATTTTCTAAGTACCAAGTCAAATGTTCACTTCTTCCACCTTGAATAACTTTTTCTATGGACTTCAAATGTAAACCTTTCCTTCATCAAGGTTGTACATCTTTTAAACCTATTAAATTTGTTCATAAATTTGACCTCATTTTGATTTGGCATGAAGGATTTATGCATTTCAGAAGTTGAGAAAAATCACTTTTTCAATGGTAATGGTCCAAAGTGGCCTATAATGTTTCGTCTTGGTACATGCATTTTCAAGTTGAATTTGAACTTCCTACAAACATCATCGTTGAATTCCACATCTTGAACTTGATCATGGAATTTGAATGGCTTTCATATCATAAAAACTGAGCAAGTTATGGTCTTGGGAAGTTGACCTCCTAAGTAGGGTTCAAACAAAATGACATACAATCTTTCACCATAAAAAATGACTTTGCAAGAAACAATAGCTCTTGACTTCAACATGAAATTTGTTTGGAATGTCATTTTGAGTAACTTTTCTCTTGGAATAATTTTCATATGACAAAAATTGTAGGAGATAGGGTCTAGAGAACCCCAGTTTTGACCAGTTGACTTTCTCTGGTCAACCACCATGAACTAACTTGTTAACTTGAGATTCTCTTGACTTTTGGGACTCATGGAGGATCATATATGTGTAGGATGATGTAATATGAAGTATACTTTGAAATATTTGATCAATTGATGAAGAAACTTATTAAAGAAGTCTCACAAGATACCCGGATGAATTAGGGCTTCCAAGGCAAACAAGCTCTAAACTCTTGAGGATTTCTTGATCAAAATGACAGTGAAGATCATGGGGATCTGTATACAATGCCTAGAACCAATGTCAACCAATTATTAATTGAACTCCTTGCATTGAGGGTCTTAATATGAGCTTGATATAACATTGGTGAGCACACACACTACCTACAAAAGAGTTAAACTATACATTGACATATTTTTGGTATTTTGGTTAGTAAATAATGAAAAACAAAGTATGATACAATCAAATGTGCTTGGTGGTCTCTCCCAATGCAAACCCAATGATTGAGAGGTAAGGAGGATGTCAAAGTGTGATCCCACAGCTAATGCATATGATGAGATAGCATGAGGAATCTTAGGGTAAAAATTGGGATCTTACAGATACTGGCTATAGACCTCACTTTTTGAGTACTAGTCATCCACCTAAAAAATCTCGTCCATTCAAATCCTTTTTTCCGCCTTAGCGAGATCGGAAAACTTTTCATAAAAAATGATGTTTTATCTATTCTAACGCGATACAAACAAAGGCTTAAGCGCCCCACACCCGAGCATACATGCAACGTTTAACCGCTAGAATGCAACCTAAAAATCCTTCACTAAAATCAACCAACAAACACTCATTTTCTACTAAGAACTACTAGCATCCTAACAAAAGCTTATTTTTATCCCTTTTTATTTGGCATAAATATTTTATTAACTAGAAGAAAACAAATAAAATAACGCTAACACTTATTCGCAAAACTAATTAAATGCTTCTCTTTTAGTACAATGGTTGTGAGTGGTACTAATATCTCCCCCTTGCATAACCGACTCCCAAACCCGAATTTGGTTGCGATGACCATTTTCTTTTTCTTTAAAGGTTTTATCGATATTTTCCCTTTCCTTTTGGAATAAATAAACTTTAGTGGCGACTCTGTTGTATTTTAAGCGTTTGTTACACTCAGATATTTTTTGCACCGTGACAGTTGGCGACTATGATGCGGACTACTCCCTAAAGAGAGTCAAACCTAATTTAGTAATTTTTGTGTTAAGTGTTAACATTTGTTTCACATAGAAAATTGGCTCTTAAAAAATTAATATTTAAGTTTTTGGTGGAGATGTAGTGTCTCCCTCTCTTGTGGTCCCAGAGCATTAGGCGCACATTGGTGTTCTAGATTTACCCAGACTCTCCAACAAGTGGTATCAGAGAAAGGTTATTGAAAAGGGTCACACTTTGTTAAATTTGAAAATTTCTTCTTTTTTCTACTATTCATTATCATTTCCATTTGAATATTAAATCAAATAGAAAAATTCTTTTATTTTTTCTTTCCTTGTTTTGGGGTATCTAACCTAATTTCAGCCATCGTTTATTTTATGTTTTCTTTGTATCTTATTATTTTAAGCTTTGGTCGTTAATTATCACTACAAAAGTAGTTTTTTTTTGTTGATTGGTTGGTTTCATTAAAAAAATAAAAGACGAGCTTTGAATATGAGTGTAAGTACTTTTGAGAACTAAATTTGAGTGATATGGTTGGAAATGATGGTAATGACTCAAATAGATCATTAATTGAAGCTCCCAGAACATGATTTAGAACCATGTTAAGTGAATAAACTGAAACATTACATGAAAGAATTGATCAACTAGAAATAAGTAGTGGGGACGAGGAGGAAAGGAGAGGGAGAAGGCGTGAAGAGAGTGTTGGTGTAAGCCCTAGAGGCCAATACTTTTGGTACTTGTATCGAATTATTTATTAATAATAAAAGGCTTTTTCTTTATTACGTTTGTTTAATAAAGTCCCTAGAATAGCTAGTCCGTTTAATGTATCAAGTATGAATTAATCATGAGATCACATTAAACATAAGGACATTATTCTTAAAGTATCTGTAGTCGAGCTTTATTGTGAAGTGGGATAACATTAAAGCATTAAGACTATTATGTATATAGACTGATGATCACATCTCATGGATCATGGATAAGGAGTTATCAAGTCTTAAACATAGGTATGAATATTAAGACTAATATTTATACTGGATTGATCCGCTATGAGAATACAATATACAATGTTATGCAAAGTGTCATAAGTTATTCTCATGGTGATAATGGTGTATACCACCCTTTGACCTAAAACCACTATGGACCCTAGATGTAAAGTCAAGTGATTTATTGTTGATCAAACATTCTCCGTAATTGGATGAACATAAAGACAGTTGATGGGTAGTCCACGAAGCATGCTAAGGGACATGGGTGACCTAGATGGAATTTGCCCATCCTGCGTAACAGGATAAATGTCTACGGGCCCAATATTGAACTAGACAAGGATGACACGGTTTATGCCTTGTGTACAATATAGACATAAGGGCAAAAGAGTAATTGTACATATAAGTATTATCACATAAGGATTTGTTAGATCACATGACATTTTCGTGTCTTGGGTAGCAGTGATGTGTTTCTAGATATCGCTCACTGTTTATTATGTTAAATATGTGATTTAATATAATTGCCAATGCCGCGAAAACCTACAGGGTCACACACAAAGGACGAATTGATGAGAGATAGAGTAACTTAGGAACACCATAAGGTGCGGTGCACTTAAGTGAATTGTAGAACATCGTAAGGTACGGTGTACTTAAGAAGAATACGAAATATGGTAAGGTACCATGCGCTTAAGTGATTTTGGCATATTATGAGATATGGGTCACATACACTTAAGTGAGATTTTTAGCTTGAAGCCCACACAAGTGGTTCTATAAATAGAACCCTTGTGCAGAAGCATTAGTGCGGTTGCATTTTTGTTTCTCTCTCTCTCTCTCTCTCTCTCTCTCTCTCTCTCTCTCTCTCTCTCTCTCTCTCTCTCACTCACTCTAAATCAAAGCCTTCATTTGTAGCAGCTAGTGTTGAGATTGAAGGAATTCATTCGTGTGGACTGAGTAGAGGCGTTGTCATCGTTCAACGTTCGTGATCGCTCCGTAGATCTGCAACAAAGGTTTCAATCGTCACAAGAGATCTGCACCAAAGGTTTCAATCATCACAAGAGGTAACGATTCTATCACTGATCATGCCCATTCGTAAGGATCACTAAAGGAGAAAATTTTAATTTCCGCTGCGTTTTGGATCGCCCTTCTCCTTCAGTGGTATCAGAGCCACTTACGAAACCATGCATCGGATAGCTGTTTATTTTCTGTATTAATATGATTAAAAGACAGAATGAATCAAAGAATAAACGAGTAATTAAATTTGGCATCATGTGTGTACGATGATTGATGTTAACTATGCTTCGGAACCGACATTAGTATGGTGAAGCAGCGATACATCGATCGTCCATAGGTTACCCAATTGAGATCGATCAAGTGATATATATGATATAAATAATCCTAATGCAAAATATGGTATATATGATATACTGTTTCTGTTTCGTTCATTCAAACACTTAATGATTGTTTTCCTTTGAGCGATCAATGGTCATTTGCTTCGGAATCCGACATTAGTATGGTGAAGTAATGACCTGTTGATCAATCATATTGAATCAACAATCGAGGTGTGTTTGATGGTCTGAAATTGGCGCATTAGGGTTAGTGACGACACAAGGGTTGTGCCGTCAAAGAGTTGTGAACTGAGGGCTTGTTGGATCACGTTTGTTGACTGTTTCAAAGTGCTGTTTTTGGCCGCGTGACGTTCTTCATGGGCCTGTGACGATTGTAACAAGCTGAACGTGACAGTCGTAACATGCTTTATTACGGTCGTCACATTCATAGATTCAGAATTCTAGGTGTTTCTGTTATCTTGGTTGCGTGACGTTCGTCATGGGCCTGTGACGGTCGTAACAAGATGGATGTCACGGTCGTCACATTCACAGAGTCAGAATTCTTGGGGTTTCTGCTTTGTGACTGTGCAAGAGTTGTGACTGCGCAAGAGTTCCCGTTGACCGGGCAGCGGACCCCCGGCTAACTCTGCGTAGTGTGATCGGTCGCCGAAATTTAATTTGGTTTTAATTAATTAAAGGAATTAAAATTAATAATAATAATGTGTTTATTATTATTGTCTTGTGGTGATCAGTTATGGCCTTAGTTTTCCTTTATTTTGTTTTGGGTTTTTTAAAATACGACCTGCGAGTCGTGCCTCTCTTATTTAATCTCTTAATGTAACTTCTTTTCTCATCTCACTCCCTCGTATGTAAAACGAGTTTCTTCTGTAATGTAATGTTATGAAGAAAGAGAAGAATTCAATATCAAAGGAGGACAACCTTAAAGATCTTTCTTGGAGAAGCTTAGAGCGTTATGAGGTTAGCTTAGGTTCTCTCATTGGCTTGGAAGAACAATTGCGCTAGGCGCCATAACTGTTTCATTATGTATGTTGATGCATGTGAATGTATGTTGATGCATGTGAATGTATGTTGATGCATGTGAATGTATGTTGATGCATGTGAGAGACGATTTATATGATAAATAAGCCGGTGAGATCATAATAATTGCAATTCCCTCAAAATTAAATATTAAGTTTATGCTTTCCATGTTTTAGCACTCATCAAGACTAGTATCAGATAATGTAGGTTTCGCCTACGCGAGGTGCATGTTCTATATTAGTAAGGTGCGGTGGGATAATTGTAATATCCAATTGCTAAAACAATGGGTCAAACTTAACTAAACAAATTATAATAAGATTATATGTGTTTAGAAGCAATAGTTGGGAATGATCCATGTGATGGATTGGAGTAAGGAGTTATTCACCCAACTATAATATTCGAGAGTTGTATTAGATACAATTGGAAGGAGTTCCTACCTAAATAACCTAGTTTTGTGTAATCCGCCTACGCGGACTTAAAACAAAGTGAAATGTGGATCTCGACCCACTAGAAAATCTTCCAACGGGATTTTCCGAATCAAATGATGAGGGTCATTTGTTTTGAGTAAAATAGTGGGAGCATATTTAATTAAAGGCCTAATTAAATATGTTATTGATACTTATATTTTCATTAATTCTTATGTAGATTACCATGACAACAAACACCTCTAACAACATTTTGCGATCAATCCTTGACAAGGAAAATTTGTCTGGGACAAATTTTCTGAATTGGCACCGGAATCTGAGGATTACCCTCAAACATGATAGAAAGTTGTATGTCTTGGAGAAACCTGTTCCTGAAGAGGAACCTCCTAGTTCTGCACCTAAGGCAGAAAGAGATGCTTATAAGAAGCATGTCGATGATGCCAATGAAACTGCTTGTCTCATGCTGGCTACCATGAACTCAGAGTTGTAGAAACAACATGAGAACATCGCAGCGTTTGATATGATCGAATACCTGAAGATGCTCTATCAAGAGCAAGCAAGGCATGAAAGGTTTGAAGTTTCAAAAGCCCTTTTTCAAGGCAAGTTAGCTGAGGGAGCTCCTGTAGGTCCCCATGTGCTCAAGATGATTGGGTATGTGGAAAACCTTGAAAGGTTGGGTTTTCCCCTCGGAAAGGAACTTGCGACTGATTTTTTCTTGCAATCGTTGCCAGATAGATTCAGTCAATTTGTCCTAAATTTCAATATGAATGATATGAACAAATCTCTTCCTGAACTGCTAGCCATGTTAAAGACTGCTGAGCAGAACCTCAAGTCAAAAGGGAAGTCCATTCTGATGATCGGAAATGGAAAGAGACAGAACAAAAGACCCACCAGGCAGGGTGATAAAGGGAAAGGCAATGAAGTTGCCAAAACTAGACCCATTGTTGCTGCTTTGAAGCCTAGTGGAGGCATAACAAAGGCAGGCACCTGCTTCCATTGCGGTAAGACCGGACACTGGAAGAGGAACTGCCCAAAGTACCTGGAAGATACAAAGAATGGAGTGGAGACTTCAACTTTATGTATTTTTGTTATTGAAATAAATTTATCTACTTCTGCATCATGGGTATTAGATACTGGATGCGGTTCTCACATTTGTACAAATGTGCAGGGGCTAAAAATAAGTAGAGATTTGGCAAAAGGTGAAGTTGACCTACAAGTTGGAAATGGAGCAAAGGTTGCTGCTTTAGCCGTAGGAACTTATGTATTGACTTTACCTAGTGGTTTAATAATTCAGTTAGAGAACAGTTATTATGTACCTGCAATTAGCAGGATCATTATTTCCATTTCTTGTTTGGACAAGTTTGGTTTTTCATTTATAATAAAGAACAATTGTTGCTCAATTTATTTGAATGATATATTCTATGCTACTGCACAAATGAGCAATGGACTATATGTCCTTGATCTCGAAATGCCTATTTATAACATTAATACTAAAAGGATGAAACCTAACGAGTTAAATCCAACTTACCTTTGGTATTGTCGATTAGGCCACATAAATGAGAAATGCATTTCCAAAATCCATAAAGATGGACTCTTGGACTCTTTTGATTATGAATCATATGAGACATGCAGATCTTGTTTAATTGGGAAGATGACAAAGTCTCCATTCACAGGAAAAGGTGAAAGAGCGAATGATCTTTTGGGCCTCATACATACTGAAGTATGTGGACCACTGAACATACCAGCCAGAGGAGGTTTTTAGTACTTCATCACATTTACTGATGATTTCAGTAGATATGGTTATGTGTATTTAATGAAACACAAATCAGAGTCCTTCGAAAAGTTCAAGGAATTCAAGAATGAAGTAAAAAACCAACTAGGTAAGAATATTAAAACTCTTCGATCAGATCGAGGTGGTGAGTATTTAAGCCTAGAGTTTGATGACCATCTGAAAGAGTGTGGGATCCTATTCCAACTTACTCCTCCTGGAACACCCCAGTGGAATGGTGTATCTGAGAGAAGAAATCGAACCCTGTTAGACATGGTCCGATCCATGATGAGTCACGCCGATCTTCCAAACTCCTTTTAGGGACATGCACTATTGACAGCCGCTTACACACTTAACCGTGTTCCATCCAAAAAGGTTGAGAAGAGCCATTTGAGATATGGAGTGGTAAGAAACCACATATGTCTTACATGAAGATTTGGGGTTGCAAGGTTTATGTGAAACGAAAAATTTCAACTAAGCTTGAGCCCAAATCTGACAAATGCTTATTTGTGGGGTATCCTAAAGAAACAAGAGGGTATTACTTCTACAATCCTTCTGAGGGCAAAGTGTTTGTCGCTCGAACTGGAGTTTTCCGAGAAAAGGATTTTATTTACAAAGGAATCAGTGGGAGGAAAGTAGAGCTTGAAGAAATTCAAGAATCACAAAGCATTGATACACCTATGGAGGAATTAGAGCAGGAAACACAAGTAGTTGTGGAAGAGCAACCTACTCAAGTAGAACAAGACCAACGTAGGTCAGGCAGGATACGTCACCTACCTGAGAGATATGGATATCTCATAACTGATCAAGGTGATGTATTACTCATGGATCAAGATGAGCCTGTGACCTACCAAGAGGCCATAACTGGTCCCGAGTCTGAGAAGTGGCTAGAAGCCATGAAATCTGAAATGGATTCCATGTACACAAACCAAGTTTGGACCTTGGTAGAGCCTCCTGTAGGAGTTAACCCTATAGGATGCAAGTGGGTCTTAAAAAAGAAGACTAACATGGATGGTAAGGTACATACCTATAAGGCAAGACTGGTTGCAAAAGGATATAAACAAATTCATGGGGTTGACTATGATGAAACCTTTTCACCAGTTGCAATGCTTTAATCTGTTCGGATTTTACTTGCTATCGCTGCATGTCATGATTGTGAAATATGGAAGATGGATGTCAAAACTGCTTTCCTTAATGGGAATCTTCTTGAGGATGTGTACATGACACAACCTGAAGGATTTGACATACCAGAAGAAGCCCAAAAGATATGTAAGTTACAAAGATCAATCTATGGATTGAAGCAAGCTTCCAGAAGCTGGAATCTTCATTTTGATGAAACAGTAAAACAATATGGATTCATCAAGAACGAAGATGAGCCTTGTGTCTACAAGAAGGTTAGTGGGAGCATGGTCGTTTTCCTGGTATTATATGTAGATGACATATTACTCATTGGAAACAATGTCCCTACCCTGCAACAAGTAAAGTCTTGGTTGGGGAAATGATTTTCTATGAAGGACCTAGGTGAAGCAGCCTATATATTAGGAATCAGAATCTATAGAGATAGATCACAAAAACTGCTTGGCCTAAGTCAGAGTACATACATAGACAAAGTGTTGAGACACTTTAATATGCATGATTCCAAGAAAGGATTCATACCTATGTAACATGGCCTATGTTTATCAAAAACACAATCCCCTTCAACTAAGGAAGAAAAGGATCGCATGAATAAGATTCCATATGCATCTGCAATAGGATCTATCATGTATGCCATGTTATGTACTCGACCATATGTCTCGTATGCTTTAAGCGCAACGAGTAGATACTAATTTGATCATGGTGATGCTCATTGGGTAGCTGTCAAGAATATCCTTAAGTATTTGAGAAGGACTAAGGACTCATTCTTGATATATGGAGGTCAGGAAGAGATGGTTGTAATTGGATACACCGATGCTAGCTTCCAGACAGATAAGGATGACTTTAGATCGCAATCTGGATATGTGTTTTGCTTAAACGGTGGCGCTGTGAGCTGGAAAAGTTCAAAGCAAGATACAGTTGCTGATTCTACAACTGAGGCCGAGTATATTGCTGCCTCAAGTGCAGCAAAGGAAGCTGTTTGGATCAAAAAGTTCATTAGTGAACTTGGCATAGTTCCTAGCATTGTGGATCCCATTGATCTCTATTGTGACAACAATGGTGCTATCGCACAAGCTAAGGAGCCTAGATCTCACCAACGATCCAAACACATACTTAGGAATTATCCCCTCATTCGAGAGATAATAGATAGAGGAGATGTGAAAATATGCAGAATACCTACACTTGACAATATTGCTGACCCACTGACAAAGCCTCTTGCACAGTAGAAGCATGATGGCCATACTAGATTTATGGGCATTAGGGGTATTCCTGATTGGCTCTAGTGCTAGTGGGAGATTGTTGGTGTAAGCCCTAGAGGCCAATACTTTTGGTACTTGTATCGAATTATTTATTAATAATAAAAGGCTTTTTCTTTATTAAGTTTGTTTAATAAAGTCCCTAGAATAGCTAGTCCGTTTAATGTATCAAGTATGACTTAATCATGAGATCACATTAAACATAAGGACACTATTCTTAAAGTATCCGTAGTCGAGCTTTATTGTGAAGTGGGATAACATTAAAGCATTAAGACTATTATCTATATAGACTGATGAGCACATCTCATGGATCATGGATAAGAAGTTATCAAGTCTTAAACATAGGTATGAATATTAAGAGTAATATTTATACTGGATTGACCCGCTATGAGAATACTATATAGAATGTTATGCAAAGTGTCATAAGTTATTCTCATGGTGATAATGGTGTATACCACCCTTCGAACTAAAACCACTATGGACCCTAGATGTATAGTTGAGTGCTTTATTGCTGATCAAACATTGTCCGTAACTGGATGACCATAAAGACAGTTGATGCGTACTCCACGAAGCATGCTAAGGGACATGAGTGACCTAGATGGAATTTGCCCATCCTGCGTAACAGGATAAATGTCTATCGGCCCAATATTGAACTGGACAAGGATGACACGGTCTATGCCTTGTGTTCAATATAGACATAAGGGCAAAAGGGTAATTGTACATATAAGTATTATCACAGAAGGATTTGTCAGATCACATGACATTTTCGTGTCTTGGGTAGCAGTGATGTATTGCTAGATACCGTTCACTGTTTATCATCTTAAATACGTGATTTAATATAATTGTCAATACCGCGAAAACCTACAGGGTCACACACAAAGGACAGATTGATGAGAGATAGAGTAACTAAGGAACACCTTAAGGTACGGTGCACTTAAGTGAATTGTAGAACATCGTAAGGTACGATGTACTTAAGAAGAATACCAAATATGATAAGGTACCACGCGCTTTAGTGATTTTGGCATATTATGAGATATGGGCCACATACACTTAAGTGGGCTTTTTAGCTTGAAGCCCACACAAGTGTTTCTATAAATAGAACCCTTGTGCAGAAGCATTAGTGGGGTTGCATTTTCGTTTCTCTCTCTCTCTCTCTCTCTCTCTCTCTCTCTCTCACTCAAAGCCTTCATCCATAGCAGCTAGCATTGAGATTGAAGGAATCTGTTCATGTGGACTGAGTAGAGGCGATGTCATCGTTCAATGTTCATGATCGCTCCGTAGATCTGCATCAAAGGTTTCAATCATCACAAGAGATCTGCACCAAAGGTTTCAATCGTCACAAGAGGTAACGATTCTATCACTGATCATGCCCATTCGTAAGGATCACTAAAGGAGAAAATTTTAATTTCCGCTGCGTTTTGGATCGCCTTACTCCTTCAAAGAGACCTAAAAAATATTGGCTAACGAGCATGAAAATCAAAGTGTTCAACTTTTAAGGAAGGAATAATCGTGATGCATATATAAAGTGGAAAAAGAGAACAAATTTTGACTTTTAATACTTTCACTAATGCTCAAAAGGTATAGGTTGTTTCCATTTAATTTACATAATATTTCCTGGTGTGGTGGGACCAATCGGTCAAAGAAAGAAGAAGATATGAAGAACCAGTCATAGAAACTTGGGAAGAATTTAAATGAATCACGAGGAAACGATTTGTGTCATCCTATTACCATATGAATTTGCACAAAAAATTACAAAGGCTTACTCATGTGGCTAAAAGTCTTTATGATTACTATAAGGAGAGGGATGATGCAAATATTAAAGCCAATGTGGAGAAAGATAGTGAAGTAACAATGGCTAGGTTCCTTCATGGCTTAAATCACGACATTAGTGACTTCGTGGAACTCCATCACTATGTTGCTATAGATGACTTAGTTCATCAAACTACCAAAGTAGAACAACAACTCAAGAGAAAGGGCCAACTATGTAGAGTCACTACTACTTCTTCCAACTCAATAAATTATAAGGACAAATTGAATAACGAGGGCACTACATCTTCCAAAGATGCCAGAGTTGAAACTAACAAGAATGTTAAGTGTTTCAAGTGTTAAGGTCAAGTTAATATTGTTTCTCAATGTCCAACAAATAGATATATGTTCATAGAGGAACATGAAACAAATGAGGAAGAAAAGTATGATGGGTATGTTGAAAAGGAGTATGAAGAAGGAGATGAAGATGTTCCTAATTGTGATGTACTCATGGTTAGGAGGATGTTAACAATTATGTGAAGTAAGATGATACAACTCAAAGAGATAATATCTATTACAATATGCTTAGCGCAAGAAAATGTATCTATTCTAGTTATTATTGGAGGAAGTTGTACAAATGTAGCTAGCACATGTTTAGTTTCTAAACATCACCTGGAAACTAAACCACATCATAAACCTTATAAACTTCAACGGATCAATGATAGGTTTTAAATAATCGACAATGAACAAGTTAAGGTGTCTTTAACAATTATAAGATACAAGGATATAGTGATATATGATGTGGTACCTATGAAAACGAGTCATGTTTTATTGTAGAGACTTTGGAAATTTGATAAGAAAACTAGTCATAATGGTTACTCCAACAAATATCCATTTGATCATCATTTTAGAAAAGTTGTTCTTGCACCATTGAGCCCTAGTGTGGTGATTTAAGATAGGGTCTAGAGAACCCCAGTTTTGACCAGTTGACTTTCTCTGGTCAACCACCATGAACCAATTTGCTAACTTGATATTCTCTTGACTTTTGGGACTCATGGAGGATCATATATGTGTAGGATGATGTAATATGAAGTATCTCTTGAAATATTTGATCAATTGATGAAGAAACTTGTTAAGGAAGTCTCACAAGATACCCAAATGAATTAGGGCTTCCAAGAAAAACAAAATTTAAACTCTTGATGATTTCTTGATCAAAATGACATGTGAAGATCATGGGGATCCATATATGATTCCTAGAACCAATGTGAACCAATTCTTGATTGAACTCCTTGCATTGAGGGTCTTAAACCCTAGATATGAGCTTGATATAGCATTGGTGAGCACACACACTACCTACAAAAGAGTTAAATTATACATTGACATATTTTTGGTATTTTGGTTAGTAAATAATGAAAAATAAAGTATGATACAATCAAATGTCCTTGGTGATCTCTCCCAATGCAAACCCAATGAATGAGGGGTAAGGAGGATTCCAAGGTGTGATCCCACAACTAATTCACATGATGAGATAGCATGAGGGATCTTAGGGTAAAAATTGGGGTCTTACAGATACTGGCTATAGAGCTCACTTTTCGAGTACTAGTCATCCACCTAAAAAATCTCAACCATTCAAATCCTTTTTCCCGCCTTAGCGAGACCGGAAAACTTTTCATAAACAAATGATGTGTTTATCTATTCTAACGCGATACAAACAAAGGTTTAAGCACCCCACACTCGAGCATACATGCAACGTTTAACCGCTAGAATGCAACCTAAAAATCCTTCACTAAAATCAACCAACAAACACTCATTTTCTACTAAGAACTACAATCATCCTAATAAAAATTTATTTTTATCCCTTTTCATTTGGCATAAATATTTTATTAACTAGAAGAAAATAAATAACATCACACTAACACTTATACGCAAAACTAATTAAATGAGTCTTTTTTAGTATAGTGGTTCTGAGTGGTGCTAATATTTTCCCCTCACATAACCGACTCCCAAACCTGAATTTGGTTGCGATGACCATTTTTCTTTTTCTTTAAAGGTTTTATCGATATTTTCCCTTTCCTTTTGGAATAAATAAACTTTAGTGGCGACTCTGTTGTATTTTAAGCGTTTGTTACGCTCAAGTATTTTTTGCACCGTGACAGTTGGCGACTCTGATGAGGACTACTCCCTAAAGAGAGTCAAACCTAATTTAATAATTTTTGTGTTAAGTGTTAACATTTGTTTCACATAGGAAACCGGCTCTTAAAAATTTAATATTTAATTCATCTTAAGTATAAATAAATAAAATTTTGTGAGACAGGTCCTTATAATGTGATAAATTTTCTTGCAAAACATCATGAAAAAACGAAGTTTAGGTAGTAAGAATGATGTGTTTGAATTAGCTACAAATTAATTGTGATTTCTGAGTTTCTGTATGATGTTCATGTTAGTGACAGATTTAGCGACAAAATTTCCGTTGCTATAAATTTAATTAATATAAATTTATATTACGTGACATTCATGTCAACATCTTTGCCACACCGGAATTGCCATGTGTCATACCACGCCAAGTTCGGTTAACAACATCTTTGAGATATTTAAGAGAACTTCAAACATATTTAAACTTTATCTACCATCACATCCAATTATTTAATAAAATATTAATAATTAAATAAAAGATTAAAATTCATATTTCATTAATAAAATAGATAAATCTTAGAATTAATTAAAATAATATGCTATACTTTTTTTCACTTTACACATAAAATAAATTATTAAGCAAATAATTATTGCGAAAATATACTAATAGTTTTATTAAATATTGAGATACTACATTATCGCCTCCTGAAAATGATTTTATTTTTAAAATTTAAAGATATAAAATAACATCTTTATTAAGTCAGCTTAAATGTAGTTATGGAGAGATATCAAATATGGTTTAGAATCCACCATTTCTTACTTCTTTTTGGTTTATAATGTAGTTATTAAATTATTTAAAAATTTGGTTAATTCTTTTATTTCAATTCAATTTCTAATAAATATCCATAAAAATGAAAATTTTATCCCATACTCCTTCATTTATTTTGACCCCTAAATTTTATTTTTTAACCAAAATACTCTTATATAAATAATTTATTAAAAATTAAAAAGTATTAAAAAACTTGATTATCGGAATTCTTTTGTAAAGTCTTCCAATATACAAAATAAAAGATAAAAAATATTTAAATATGACTACCGAAATTCTTTTGTAAAGTTTTCTGATACACAAAATGAAAGTTAATGTTAAAAAATGACGACCGAAACTCTCTTCCAAAATTTTTCGATACGCAAAAAAATTTAAAAATTGACTACGGAAACTTTTTGAATAGTGTTTTTGATACATAAAATAAAAGTTCAAAAACTGACTTTCAAAACTGTTTTATAAATTTTTTCCGAACACAAAATAATAGTTAATGTTAAAAACTAACTATCGAAATTCTTTTGCAAAGTTTTTCGGTACGCAAAATAAAAGTTAAAAAATATATTGACTATCAGAATTCTTTTACAAAATCTTCCGATATACAAAATAAAAGTTAAAAAATATTTAAAAACGGACTACCATAACTCTTTTCCAAATTTTAAGGTATACAAAATAAAAGTTAATGTTAAAAATTGATTATCAAAACACTTTTTTTTGTAAAATCTTCTGATATACAAAATAAAAGTTAAAAAATATTTAAAAAATAAAATAGTAAATTAGTTAAAAATATAAAATGACAAATTGATATTTTTTATAAAGTTTAAGGGTATAAGGATAAAGGTATGGGTATGAGGTAAAATCTTCCATAAAAATACCCACAACGAGTAGAATAAAAGCCAGCAAAAAGTGGTAAGAACACGGGCTCAGATAATTATCGACTTAAATAAACGGGGATGTGTGCGGGTATGTGCACCTTGGTACCCACCCGCCTCATACTCATACAAATATATTTATATTTTTAAAAATATATTATTATATAAAAATAAAGGTATATCAATTTTTAAAAATATATCAATTTTAAATTATTACATATTTAATATAAGTGATCATTTATTTTATAATTCAATAATAATAATAATTTTTTTTTATATTTTTAAATTTTTTAAGTATTATGATATTTTATAATTAATATTTTATTTTTATTAGAAATGCAGATAATGTGTACAGATACATATCGTTACATATCCAGAGGGTAAGTGTCCATGTGTCAATGTTGGTACTCAAGCAGATATTGGTTCGGATCCAGAGATTTTTTTTATTTGCGGGATGGGGACACATACTATAATATCGTAATCAAACCCTGACTATTGTCATCCGTAATTCATCTCAAAAATAAATTTCAAAAGTATTTTTTCAAAAAGATGAAAAAATTTATATTATCCCCAAATAAATGCCAAAAAATATGAAAAAATATTAAATATGAAATAAATCTTCTTAAAATAAAGGAAGTAAAATTAGGTAAAACGTTGTCTTTCCGATATAAATAATATTTATTGTAACTTTGAATATCATATTCTTTTAAAAAGATCTTTAAAAGCAATGTCATTTAAAACTTTTAATAATTTGTTGTTTGGAATGACTGATTGTATAAATAATATTTAAGAATGACTTCAAAAATCATTTAACCCTAAATTAAAACAAATAAGAAGTGAGTTTTTCGTTTACATCAATCAAGGAGGCTATTTGATGTGATCATATGCAAAACTATCTATTTAAAAGTAGATATTTTATATTTTAATATAATTAAAAACATATTATGATACAAGAATTGTATTTTGACTGCAAATGGGATTCACATTGAGTAATAAAATAAAATTTACTATTATGAAAACACAACAAAAATAAGATTTATAGTATAATCATTAATTTTTTATTCTAAGTTAAATTTCTATTTAAAGAAAGAAAAGAAATTTCCAAAAATTAAAAGCATTCTCTAGCTTTTTCACAACTTAAATATTCCTAAGTTTTAAAAGAATTATATGTTTAGTCTATTTTCTAAAATGTATTTCAATATTTTTTACAAATTTTAAGAAATGGAAAGTACAAGCATAACCCATTATTTTCCTCTAACTACTACCTTATCTGGTGCTTTAGTAATTATTATAAAAAAATTAGGTTTTGTATAAAATAATTATTTTTAAATTTATTGAATAAATAATATAGGTGCTTTAGTAATTATTATAAAAGAACTAGGTTTTGTATAAAATAATTATTTTAAATTTATTCAATAAATAATATATTTGATCATTCAGATACATTGATGATTGATTATATAAAAAAATTTAAATATAATTTTTTTTCTTATAATATAGATGAGATGAAATATTAGACAAGGCATTAATAAACAAAAACTATTTTATTTTGAATATAAATCAAATATCTATTATACGTAATTGAATAAACTAATTTGAAGGGATAATTTTGAATACAATAATTTTTTAAAAAATCTTTAAATCAATATTTTTAAAATATTTTTAATGATTTAATAATTAGGATGATTGACCGTTTAAATAAAATTTAAAGAGTACATTAAATCAAAATAAAAATAAAATAATAAGTTACTGATTTGTTACCGTATTATAGAAGGCTTTTCTTATAATAAGTTACTGTTTTGTTTGTTACCTATAAATTAAGGAGGCTTTTGATAGAAATCATAACCAAAACTCAGTAGAAAAACCCAAGCTATAGAAATCAAGAAGATGGCAAGTCAGAAAACTGTTGCTGCGGTAATATTTGTTGTATGTATGTTATTAATTACGACAAGATTAGATGCAATTGTTCAAATTGATGATGTTTCATGTTCAGAGTCAATTTTATCTTTGTTGCCATGTCTAGCTTTTTTAAAAGATTCTCTTCCACCAACACCATCTGTTAGAATGTTGCATTGGAGCTACTAATTTGTTCAATAAGGCTAACACAACACCTATTAAGAGAAGTGTCTGCCAATGTCTCAAAGATGCTTCTCCTAAATTTGCAGTTAAACCAGACAGGGCTGCTCAACTTCCATAACTCTGTCACATTCAATTGTCTTTTCCAATTAGTTCTTCTATTGATTGCACCAAGTATGTCTCTCTTCCCCTTTTCTTATTACTTAATAATTCTCATCCACTAAAACATTTTGTTTTTATGATCAATATTTTAACTTTTTTTTAAAAAATTATTTTCAGGATTCAATGATTCTACATTAGGGTTAGATCGTGAAGAATCACATGGATGAGTTTTTATTTTGTTTATGGTATTAGACTCAAGCTTAAGATTATATCAATAAACAATGTCAAAAAGTTGATTTATTTTTAATGAAATTAATAAATGAAAAATTAAATCATGTTTTTTTTTGAAGTATTTATTTCTTATTTACGAATTTCAAATTATAAAAAAAGTACTAAATAAAGTGTGAATTCAACATTTGTAAATAAAAATATTGTTAATATATTAAGTCAAACTAAATATTACTCCCTCTGTTCCTTTTTAAATATCATTTTTTTTATTTAAAAAAAAACTAATAATTACTTTTTAAACAATGATTATGTTTTTTCCTACAATATCCTTAACTTTTTAGTAATTTATTTAATCTTTTTCTCTCTATATAATAAATGATTAGGGGTAATTTTGACAATATCACAGTTAATTCTACATTGAACTTTGAAATGACCCTTAAAAAAAACAATTTTTTTTCTAAAAAGTGACACTTAAACGAAGGGAGTAATTAAAATAGCATATTGAGTCAATTTTATGCATAAATTCCTGCCATATCAAGTTCAATCCCCTCGAGGCGTCCGTCATCGTGTTGACTTTTATAGGATGATACTTCTATTTAAAATCATAATTTTTTATAAAATTTATTTAATAAAAACATAATTATCAACTATGCTAATGGAGTAATTCAAGGGCTAGGAGGCTCAATGACAAATGCATGTGGAAAAAAAAAGTTAAGAAGACTTAAAATAAATAGTGATAACTATTATAAAAACAAAATCAACATTATAATACTTAGAGGGCAAAATGATCCTTTGTACAGCTCTGTCATATAAAATCTAATTTCTTTGTCTTTTTAATTTTTGGTTTCTTATTTTTATTTTGCTAACTTTCTACTTATAAATCTAGACAATAATCTCATGTATATGCTCATATTTTTGGCATAAATTAATAAAATAGAATAAGTTGAATTCTAGTAAATATTTTTTTTAGAATTGGGAGTTAAGCTCATATTTAGTTTTGGTTTGAATCAACATTGATCTTATAAAAAATTTGTAGTACTTATGGTTATATCGTCTTTCCACAATGCTTATCTCTTTTTATGATTGGCAGCGTGACAAACTCCCAATTTATGAACCATCAAGTGGTATTAGAGTCATTGTTTGATTTGGCGGGGGAGCAAGAGCTAGATTCTATGTGGGATCTTGTTAAATGATGTAGGAGACTCACACTTAAGGGGAATTGTTGGATGCATGTATGAGCGACCAAGTCCCACATCGGGTATGAATGTGTGAAATGTTGGATTTATAAGAGAGGACTTATATACCTAATTCCTTTAAATTTTTGATGGAGATGTAGTATCTCCCTCTCTTGTGGTCCCAGAGCATTAGGCGCACATTGGTGTTCTAGATTTACCCAGACTCTCCAACAAGTGGTATCAGACAAAGGTTATTGAAAAGGGCCACACTTTGTTAAAGTTGAACTTTTCTTCTTTTTTCTACTGTTCACTATCATTTCCATTTGAATTTTAAAAAAAATAGAAAAATTCTTTTATTTTTTCTTTCCCTATTTTCGTGTATCTAACCTAATTTCAGCCATCGTTTATTTTATGTTTTCTTTGTATCTTATTATTTTAAGCTTTGGTTGTTAATTATTACTACGAAAGTAGTTTTTTTTTGTTGATTGATTGGTTTCATTAAAAAAATAAAAGATGAGCTTTGAATATGAGTGTAAGTACTTTTGAGAACTAAATTAGAGTGACATGGTTGGAAATGATGGTAATGACTGCAGTACAAAGAATAGTGTATCACTTCAAGGAATGATTGCAATACTGCAGTACAAAGAATAGTGTATCACTCGCTGAGGAAATCAATAGTCCGAGATCAAATGAAGGATATCACCTTGGATCCAAGAAGGAGATAAACTCTGAATCAAAGAGCAAGGTAGACATTTACCCATACGTGGACCAACAGGCCGCCACTATAGGGTAAAGCCAAAAGGAAAGACTGAAGTAAGTGTTTGAGGTTGTATCCCAAACAACTCAAGATTGAGGAGATGGATTATCGTTAAGACGTCCTAAAAGGATAGACAAGGAGTCCAAGGAGAAGTATGATTGATCTAAAAAATATGATACGGTAGATTGAAAAATAAGATAGCTCGCGAAGAATCTAGGTTCTTCTGCCTACGTATCCTTATAGTGCAATAAGGAAATCAGAGCGTTCGTAGTTTAGCCAACTAGGGCTGAAATCAAGAATGATTGGAGGCAAAAGAAATATTGAATGATTGAATAGAAATGAGGAGAGTGAATAGACTTGATAATGGTTTGATGAGAATCACATTAAAGTCTATGAGTAAAGGTGGATACGATAAGCAATGAGCCAAACGTCTCGCGCCCAAAGATATCCAGAATGAGTGTAGGAAAGCTCCAGTCTCATTCCTTCTTTACCACTTAAGGCTCGTGGCATGTAACTCTCGTCTTAACTTTCAAGTGGAGAGAGGAGAGTCTTTATTTTTTCTTGTGTTGATGAAGACCTTATCAATCGTTCGATTTGAATTACACTAAAATCTATAAATAAAGGTGAATACGATGAGCATTGGGTCATTCGTCCCGTACCCAAAATTGGGGCCTTACAGATGCCCATATTTAAGGACATTCTAACTGAGGAGGCGAAGGTTAAAATCTTCATGTCGACTCAGTAGAATGGGCTTAAATAACAACATATATAAACAAATTTTGGTCCCTAAGAGACCTCATGATTCATATGACATGAATGTGAGAGTTAATGCTCTGTGGGGAAATATTGCCACAAAGGAAAAAGAAGTCAGAGAGACCAAAAATTCGTAGGAGCATAATTCATTCCGTAACGAAAACTCACTTGGGAGAGCTAGACACTGAGGGGTAAAAGAGTTATGCGTAGGCCAGGCTACGACTTAAAACTGTTGGGGGACTCGAGGAATTCCATATAAAATGGAAAGACTCAGCCGGGGAAACAACAACATCTACAGGGGATACAAGTAAGTCAGGATAAAACTCAATACTTGAATCATGCAGGAAAAGTGATTTCACTAAGGAAACACACACTCAACTCGACTGAGGAAGAAATAAACTTTAACACGGGAGGAGTAGAAATCTATTATTCACTACCTGTTACTGGGTAATGAGATAATGAAGATCTGACAGAGAGAACATCCGTCATCGGTTAGGATGAACATATCAAGGATGACTCGCTGAGGATTCCAGGAGAGGAAGTTCATTACCGGTTACTGGGTAAGAATAGTCTTGCTGGGAAAAATGTAGAAAAGATAGGATTTACAACTACCGGTTACTGGGCAGAAGACCAAGGATGAGAGTATCTGTCATCGGTTAGGATGAACATATCAAGGATAAACTCGAAAGGGAAGAAAATCCGTCACCAGTTAAGATGAACATATTAAGGATAGACTTGCCTGGAAATTCCATGGAGGATACCCGTCATCGGTTAGGATGAACTATCAAGGATATACCAACTGAACAAAAAGGGTAGGAATTACATCTATCGAAAGCTGGATAGAAAACCGTCGGAGAGGAAATCCGTCACCGGTTAGGATGAACATATCAAGGATAGACTCTGCGAGGGGATAAAGTAGGATTTACAACTACCGGTTACTGGGTAGAAAACTACAAGGAGAAGAAAACCTGTCATCAGTTAAGATGAACATATCAAGGATTAACTCTCTGGGGAACAAAATAGGGATTACAACTACCTTTTTACTGGGTAGAATACAAAAAAATGAGAATATCCGTCACTGGTTAAAGTGAACATATCAAGGATAGACTCAGGCAGGGGAAAGAAAGATATCTGTCACCAGTTAGGATGAACATATCAAGGATATACTTCCTGGGGAGTAGATCCACTAGGGACTCTACTGAGGAGAAAAATAAGGGTACTTTTGTCGGGTATTGGGCAAGAAGTAACAAACTGCAAACTAAGAAGAATCTTACCAGTTACTAGGTAATAGACTCTTAGGGGACCAAAGTATCTATCTAGGTAAGAGCTAGAAAAAAACGGTCAATCGAGACTCAACCCAATGGGGACATAACTCAAGGGGAGTAATTCTATCTAGAAAATCCACTAGAGAGGAAACTGATATAACAATCATCCACGAGGAAACAAACTCAGTGGGGAAACATAGAAAGGTTAAAGTCAATAACAGAGAATAAGAATCTCAAATCAAATATGAGGATGCAGGATATGCAAATTATGAATGTATATGTATATGTATATATGATGATTATGCTGACAAAATGATCACAAAGGATACAAAGGTGTCGCAAAGAATTTGAACCACCGGTACAATCCTCGGTTAATCCACAAAATATAGAGACAACTACTGGAGAACAGAGAGATCAACATTCCAAAGGCTCAACCCTAGCTGGGGAAGGAGGAGATCTGCTGAGGACAAAACATCCAATATGTGGGGAATTTTAGGTCAACACCATAAAAATGGGAGACAACCCTATAGAGAAAAAAAAAACAAAAGCTGCTCAGAAACCAGGAGGAAACTCAGACTGGGAGCAAGTTGAACGACGATTGGTGGGGAAACCAATGCAATCTACTGGGGGAAGATCAACCATCTCTAAAGATCAACCCTGCTGAGGAAATACGAACTTTGTTGGGGATATACAAACTCCGCTGGGGAAGGCAGAAACTCTGTCGGGGAAAACAACACGCTGCAGGGTATCTGAATCAACCAACTCAGCTGGGGACAAGGAACGAAATTCCACTGGGGATCAAACACTCCGCTGAGGAACTGAATCAACACAAGTGTCTAGGATACCTGAAGGGTTAACTGCTTGGGGAACCTCTGATGTTTCGCACTTAAGGACTTGCTATCCATTGAAATACTATTGATATTCCTTTTACTTGCTTTGAAAAATTCTTGCTTTTATATATTTAAGAAAAAAAAACTTGATTTTGATTTAAAAATTTAATTTCAAAATGAACATAATAAAATTTAAAACTATTGGCTATAGTAAATAAGAGTGCAAACAATTTGGATAAAAGCTCAACTTTGTTTAGTGGAATGGTAGTCTGTAAATGACGAGACGTCATGGATTTTTACAAAGTTGAAAATGGTAATTTACATGGAAAAGGGTTACATTGAATACAAATAATCCTTAATCCTTCTACCATCTCTTAATATCTGTTGTGCTCTTGACCGCTGCTGGGGTGATGAATCGATGTCAACCCTTGTGCTCAAACAAGCCTTCAAAATCACCGAAGATCAGCATAATGCAGTTACTTGCCATAATCCCTAATTTTTGCATTAGTTGCCCCAAGGTGGGGTACTCAACTTATCGGGAAATTCTTTCTGTTTTATGTCTCTAATTTTTGCCTGGATCGCCCTTTCGGGTTTTCAATCCACCGAGATGCTCATTTTTGCCTAAGTCTCCCTTTCGGGTTTTCAACTTAGCGAGCTGTTCTTTTCTTTTTTAGGCGAAGTATTTCTTGACTGCATCTGCGTTCACAAGACGAGTGAACTCTTGACCATCCATAGTTGTAAGAATCAATGCGCCGCCTAAAAAGGCTCTCTTAACAACATATTAGCCTTCATAATTAGGAGTCCATTTTCCTATGGAATCTGGATTGAACGTCAAAATCTTCTTGAGCACAAGGTCACCTTCTCTGAACACTCGAGGTCTGACCTTCTTATAAAAAGCTTTCTTCATTCTCTACTGATATAACTGACCATGACACATGGCAGTTAATCTTTTCTCTTCAATCAAATTCAGCTGATCAAACCTGGTCTGACACCATTCAGATTCAGTCAACATGGCTTCCATGAGCACACGTAATGAAGGAATCTCAACCTCTATGGGGAGCACTGCTTCCATACCATAAACAAGAGAGAAAGGGGTTGCCCTTGTTGAAGTGCGGATGGATGTACGATACCCATGCAAAGTGTCGCATCCTGCGAAAAATCAACCGGCGAGGCTCGAAAACAAAACACACACAGAGCCGCCACTGCGCGTTATTTATCCCAAGATAGGGAAAGGAAACGCTCAGAGAAACCTGGAAAGACATGGTCTCGCGACCAGAGAGAAAAGGTTCGGGAGTCGGTTACGCAAGGGGAAGGTATTAGCACCCCTCACGTCCTAGGTACTCCTAGGGATCCACGTCCTAGAATAAAGAAAAGGTTGCTAAACATCACACACACACACGGGGAACGCAGGTGGGGTTAAGAGAAACGGGCTCGATAAGGCGTCGCACCTTATGCCTACATATCTTGTCTGGAACAAGAATCAGAGCCACTGTAGTTCGGCTTACGCACGCCAAACAACACCAAACATACAAACAGATGGCAAACATGGAGCCCGACAACCACTGGATGGAATTACGTCGGCATCCGAACCAAAACACACTCAAAAGGGCAAACGTGGAGCCCGACTGCCAATCACTGGGCTTACGTCGGCATCCGAACCCAAACACACAGTCAGATAACAAGTTAACACACGCAAAAAGAAAAAGGTTGCCCGGAGTGGTCTCGCACGACCACCTGCCTACATACCTCGTCTGGCACGAGGATCAGGGCGATGTAGTTCCCCTACAGAGGACTAAATTGCTAACCAGAAACCGGGGAAAGATACACAACTAGGGAGCTGAGACTCGAGCCTAATGTTGTCATGCATCGTTTACCCTAAGTTCGGTTTTCTATCCTACTTGCATCAGTGCGATCTAATCCTAACCAGGAAAGAAGAAAGCATACAAGCATACATCATATATCAAATGAGAACAGGCATCTCAAACAAACATGTCAATCAAATAATCACAAAACACCCACTATAACCAAACAAGAGGCTCAATCAATGGGGTTTGACCGCCGAAGCGAGTCGTCTGCACAGGCTGGTTTTGCTCTTAACCTTGCCATTACGAGGCTAAGGTAAAGCAGATGAAAGGATGAAGTGAGGATCAGACCTCACAGCTCTTATCCCTAACCAGGGAGAGCTGACAAATGAGCATGGGTCTAGAATAGGGGAACCCTTCTATACTCGATGACTCAGACACAATGTGCACTGCACAGGATCTTGGGCTTTTGATCTCAATGCTACAACCATGTAATGGGAGCAAGGAGAAGACTCACTGAATAGTGGGGGACAGGCTGCTTGTCCCTACCTTCCACCAATTGCCTTCTTTGAAGGACTTTTCCTGCTTGGGCTTAAAAATAAACAAACACAATCATCGCCTCTTAAGGAGGACTTCAGACATTTATTTGCCCGGCCCGGTAACAGCCGGGTCTCCAGACTACATGAAGTAAGAAGGTTATACCTCTATGCAAGTTGCTTAAGCAAAGCAAAGCAAAGCAATAGTTCACAAGGAACTGAGCAACTAAAGTACCTGGAAACAATCAAACTCAGTCAGTACTCAATCAGACAAACTGTAAACAATAAACAGTTAACCAGCTTAAACAAACTATGCACAACACAAGGCAAGCTCAAGGCTTAAGCCCAAGCTTCAACACCTACAAAACAATGCTATGTTAGTGTACAAACATCAACAACATCAATTAAATTTAACTTGATTCATTCTCCATGTGCATTATGCTTTTGATCCTGAAAAATCAAGCAAACATTAGCAACTAGACCACTAGGCCAAGCCTAGGGTCCAAAGCAAGAAAAAAATCCCTAAACAGCAAGGCATTCATCAACCAATCTCAAATTAAAGTCAAACAAGAGCAAACATCCTTGGTCTCATGTTTATATCATTCATCATGTTCAATTCATGCACAAAACAATCCCTATTGGTCCATATGGAGCATCAAACACACAAACAGAAGTATTGCATTCAAAACCACATCAAAACACATCCAAAAATTCTCAAATTAATTACACCTAAACAGGGATCAATCAAGGTCTACCATGTCAAATTTGAGCTTAATTGGGCAACTGGAACCATGTCAATGAAAATCAACAAAAACAGACACAATTTCATGCTTCAATTCACACCATCAATGCATACATCCACTTCAAAAATTCATATCTCAATGAAAACAAAAAAGAAATGGATGAGACCAAAACAGGGATGTCCTAACATGTGTCTATTACATTCATATCAAATTTCATGATCATACAATACCACATGAGCATTTCTCAATCAATCTACCAACCTATGTCACACAAGCTTGCACAATTGGTCAACAGAAATGAAAAATCACAATTAAATTGAAAATGCAATGAACAATTCCACAAAAATTCATCAAGCATCCTAACATGTTAACAATTCACCATGCAAAATTTCACTTTATTTCAACAAGTATAGGTCACTCAAAAAAATCCTGCAAGTTGACATAATGAGGTGTGACACAAATTGTCACACCTAAGTTCCAGAATTTGCTGCTCATTGACCAGGTATCAAAAATGCATGAAATTTACATATAAATGAACATCAATCAGTCAAGAATCATCACAAAAATTTTCAAGAATTTATTCAACACTATGAGCATTTCATGAACCAAATGGTAAAATGTGTCAAAAATGGATACATGTGAAACAAGCCTAGGTCAAATAATATTTTTGCCAAGCACAACTTTGACCAATAGGTCAAAAAAAACCTACACAAACCAAGGAAGTCAACAAAATTTTTTCCATAATTTTCTGATTTTTTTTACTATTTTTAATGAATTTTTCAAGATCATATGAATTTTTAATAATTAATTAAAATTACAGTGGCATAATTGTAAATCTTTTAAGCGGGAGCGGGAAACACAAGTTTTGAAAATTCAAACCACTTTTCGGATCAAACACACTTATTCTCATCTTCTTCAAGCGACACATTTCCAGAATTTGAAAAAAATGAAGAACAACGAAAGTCAATGAAAATGGACGAGCCTATACTCGTTGAACTCGTCTAAACATGTAGAACACGAATACCATCTCCATTCAACTCAACAATTCCTAAAACTCACGAATCACTCGATCTAGGGTTTGAGTTCATAATTTCATTTCCAGATTTCTCACACTACAGGCAATCATTTTCTAAACCACAAACAGCATCAAAACCTACATTTCATGATCTTTCTAACGCATATAATTATGAAGCATTTGGTGAGATTCGAATTTTGCTCAAACCTGGAATGGCAGTGCTCGAATCGTTGTTCTTGGCGCCAATAAGCTCGAAACAGATGTCGTGTAATGATGATGAACGTGAATGCTAGGCTCAGTTTCAATTGATACTGCTTCTAATGCTCAAAATTCAATTTCACCATGGATGATGCTTGAAGATGCAGCTGCGATTTCATACTCCTCTCCCTCCAAATCATCAAAACAACTTGAGAGGATGATTATGTGGATTCAAACCAAAAGGAATTTCGAACTTTGGTGTAGAATTGATGAAGAACTTTGAGATTGAAGATGTTGAGTTCTTGAGCAATCTTGAGAGAATGAAGAAATTTCAGATCCAATCTTGGTAATTGTGAGAGTCTGTTATGATTAGGAAGTGTTTTTGATTATATATGGATGCTTAATTGTAGCTTAATCAAGTTTAATCATCCAAATGCAATGTTAAGTGAAAGTGGTAATTTCAAAGGAGGGGTAAAATTGTCAATTCCATAGCCAGCTCATTGACACCTGTTTTGACACCTCACACAACCCCTAAATATCATGTATGAGCTGTAGAAACTTGTCCCATTCCCATTGGTTGCTCCATTCTCAAATTCACCATATGTATGCAAAATGACCAATTTTCCCCATTTCACTTTTCAAGCCAAATCTCAATTTAAAAGGCCTAGGCATGAAATGAATATTCAAACACACTCCAAATGCCATTCCTGAGGTGTTGGAAAAAGTCCCATTCAAAAATTCCAATTATTTTGACATTTGGACAATTTTGCCCCTGGTCCAATTCAGCTGTCCAGTTGAAAAGTGACTTTTTGCCTTGGCCATTTTTGGGAAAATCCAATGATGCACCCTCAAAGTACATGTAAAATGGAGTTTGTGCATATAAAGAACTTGCAATTTGGACAAAGTATGTGGTAGTTATGGCCTCCTGATTACGGGTCTTTTCTGAAATTCACTGAGCCATATTTTGCAAACCACACATTGGATTTTCAAGTTCTTGGACTTTTTGGAAAGGTGAGAACAAGATCTACAACTTTCATGTTGAACAATTTTTCATTTGAAGCTTCCTTGGACATCTGTTTTTGAGGTCAAAAACTTTCCATTTTTGGAAACTTCAGTTACAGGTCAATTGCTATTTTTGGCAGTTTTTGTCCTGACCTGATTTTCTTCAATTTTAAGCTTTGAGATGTCATTTAACACTTGTTCCAACATGAATGAAGTGTGTCCAATTCATTTTCACCTCCAAATCCATCAGATCATGCACAGTTGACCACAGTTGACTTTTCATCTGACAGATGAATTTGGCAATGCATTGATCAATCTGAGCCCCAATTTCCAACTGAAATGGCTCAAGGGTGATACCCTAGCCTCCATAAGCACCATATAGTCACAAAATGATCCTCATCTCCTTCATAAACCCCATCTCCTGATCCAGCCCTGATTGGCCCAATACAACTGATTAGGGTTGACCAGTGGTCAAAACCCTAATCTCAAGGAATCTTCTCCAATCTCCTGATGACATCCAACCATGATGATGATGATGTATCAATTCAAACAAGATGAAGACCAATATCCTTGGAAATCATGAAACCCTAATTCACAGTCCAATCCTCAGATGGCCCATGATCAGTCATTAAACCCTAGCTTGCACCTTTGAACTTCCTCATCTCCTGATTAAGACTTGGGAAGATGGCTTGCACTATGTAACCACATGATATGCAATATGAAATGCCTAATGTCCTAAAATGATATGCAAATATGTTAATGCTAGTCCCAAGAGAGGAGGGCAAATTTTGAGGTGTTACAGCTGCCCCTATTCAATCCACTGTGAACCTGTCGATACGAAATAGCCTCGGATTCCGGATGATCAGGATGAAGAGTGATTGAATACCAAGAACAGACGAACAATTTGCACTCTGATGGGATATAATTAACAACGCCTGTCAGCATCGGCGAAGAAACAAACTCTTGAAACGTCGACCTGGATACCAAAATAAATGGTAACACAGGGATAACCATGGTCTGAACACCACACATCCACTCGGGATTATCATCCTCTCCCTTTTTTTCTCTGCTTTTCTTGGACCCCGAAATTTTCTTATCTCTTTTTCATTTTCTTGAACCCCGAAATTTTCTCTGCGCAAACGATCCTCGGACCTCTGCATTTGAACCCCGGTAAATGCCTCAGCACTCCTTCTTTGCCAAAATAATGAACCCCATCTCCAGTTTGAACCCCAGTCGCCTGACGATAACTCTCGATCGCCAGAATGAACCCCGTTCTCCAGAAAATGTATCCACATTTCCTTTTCTCCATTTGAACCCCGTCTCCAGAAAATGTATCCACATTTCCTTTTCTCCATTTGAACCCCTAAATCGCGCTGATCGCGTAACGTCCTTTGATTTTATTTCCATCTCTGTCCGACGGAAACATTTCCTCCAATATCGTACTACTGGGGAACATTGCTGCTCTGACGTTCTAATGCTAAACTCCTCAGAGTAGCATCTCCCACCGGCACTGACTGATGACTGGGAAGAAACTCGACGTTTACTGGACATCGAATCAATGATGTTTACAGGCACCAAAGAAAACTCGACCAAACATTAAACAATGACTGGGAGAAAACGTGATGTTTACTGGACATCGGATAATGATGTTGACAGGACATCGAACAAGGATGTTTACAGGACATCAAACAAGGATGTTGACAAGACATCGAACAATGATGTTGACAGGACATCAAACAAGGATGTTGACAGGACATCAAACAAGGATGTTGACAGGACATCAAACAAGGATGTTGACAAGACATCGAACAATGATGTTGACAGGACATCAAACAAGGATGTTGACAGGACATCAAACAAGGATGTTGACAGGACATCAAACAAGGATGTTGACAAGACATCACACAATGATGTTGACAAGACATCAAACAAGGATGTTGACAGGACATCAAACAAGGATGTTGACAAGACATCAAACAAGGATGTTGACAGGACATCAAACAAGGATGTTGACAGGACATCAAACAAGGATGTTGACAGGACATCAAACAATGATGTTGACAGGACATCAAACAATGATCGACCAGACATTAAATAATGACTGGGAAATAACTCGACGTTTACTGGACATCGAAGGATGATGTTGACTGGACACCAAAGAAAACTCGACCAGACACTAAACAATGACTGGGAAATACCGTTGCTCACAATGCTGAACTCCTCGGAGTATCGTCTTCACTATCCGGCAAAACCAATCCTCAAGCGGTAACCACGGCTCGAATCGCGCTGATCGCGTAACATCCTCCAATCTTCATTCCCATCTCGGCCCGACGGAAACACTCCCTCCAGTATCGCACTACTGGGGTACATCTCTGATCCAATCATGAGGCTAAACTCTTCGGAGTAACATCTTCACCTCTGGGCAAAACCACCTCTCAAACGGTAACCACAGCTTGAGACTAGCTTATGCGTGCAATATGATGCATGATTGATTTTTTCTGCGTAATGCTCCATAATTATGGAAATGCTACGCGATTATTTATTTTTCTATGCAATATGCTATGCTTTATTTTACATGATGAATGCATAAAAAGTATCCCCCTCAAGGGACTCTTCTGGGAAGCACGAGACACTCTGCTGAGGAACTCGCCATTGCTCCAACTCCACCCTGCTGGGGAATAGTACTGCTGCTGGGAATAAGGCAACCCTTGCTGGGGAAGAACCTCCTTTGCACCCAATCCGCTCGGGAAACTGCTGGGGATAAGAACCACCACTGCACTCTGTGGGGATACAACAATCTTTGACTTGCTGGGGATATACATCCCCACCTTGCTTGGAGAAAACCCTCACAGATACCTGTTGACTCCGCTGGGGAAACACTCACAGAGACTCTGCTAGGGGAATAGCAACCTCCAGGCTCAACTGGGAATGCATCAATCTAAAACCTGCTGGGGATAACCATCCTGACCCTGCTAGGAAACCGCATACTACTCCGCTGGGACAACCCATGCAATCCATAGGTAGAATCATCACAGCTGGGGATGCAGAAATTCGTCCACTACGGGAACTTGTTCAATCCACTGGTAGGATGAACACTGCTGGAGATATATTTCATTGAAACCCGCTCCGCTCGGGGAATAGCAACCTTCTGGCCTGGCCGCTGAGGAAACATCGTTGTAAACCTGCCGGGGATAACCATCTTAACTCGGCTGGGGAATTCACAGACCTTGGATCTGCTGGGGGAGCTAGTCCTATGACTCTGCTTGGGGACCTAGCTGGGAAATGAGAAAAGTTGGTACAAAACACCCGTCGACTCGTCGAACCCTGGTATCCACCTCCCAATCTCGCATCAGCTTTCCTCGCTTGAGAATTGCCAGACTCATCTGGACCTTTTCTGCTCCATCATCTTATATTCCAAGTCGCTCCGCGCTCGACGAGAGATGTACTCCTGGAATTAATACAGAAATTCGATTTTCCGACTTTGAAGAGTCTTCTTGATTAATTTCAAAGGTCGTCGGACGTCTCGTCGTCTCTCCGTCCTTTCTTCATGCACTCGTCCCTGATCGGACTCTGCGGAGAATTACATACTTTCAAGTCTTCCGACTTTGAAGAGTCTTCTTGATTACCATCAAGGATCGTCGTACGCCTCAACGTCTTCGTCCTTCTTTCAACTATTCGTCCCTGAGCGAACTCTCTGGGGATTTGTTACCAAGCTTCCACATCACAACCTGCAAGTGAGTGAAGAATATCTAACAGTTCTTGCGAAACAGATCGTTAGATAAAACCGTGCCCCAGGCGTGTCAAGATTTCAACACTTGGGTCATTCAACCTTCCAAATAAGATCTCCAGCTTTCAATCTTATAAACATGCATTGGAAGGAACCTGTACGTCTTAAAATGCAAGATTCTTTATCAAAAATATCTGGATGTTTTTGCAATCAAAGCGGTTATGAAAAACAAAAACAAAATTATTTGACTGAATTTGCATTCTATTGATTTGAAAAGTGTGTGGCTCAAATGAGTAATACAAAAGGAAGCAATTCCTGAAAAGAGGTAATTGCGCAAAAGGAAAAATCTATCCTAATGGCAGTGTGAAACCCGTGATCTCGTCGAGTTCCAACTCGGTTACACCCCATATGTCCTCAGACTCTCCATGCTTTCTGCCTTCTAAACAAGACGTTTCTGATTGATCCCTACCGGGTATTCTCCATGATGCTTTAACCAAAGCGCAAACGATCGTGCTAGACGCAGTTGTTCGTTTCAATCCCTCTTTTGCCTGGACCGCCCTTTCGGGTTTTCAGTCCACCGGGATGCCCCTTTTTGCCCAAGTCGCCTTTTCAGGTTTTCGACTTGCCGGGTGTACATTTTTTCATTTTATCCCTAATTTTTGCCCGAACCCTTTTTCTGTTTTTGGTTCGCCGGGATGCCCATTTTTGCCTGGACTATTTTATTCTTTTCGCCCAGCGGGTCTCTTTATACGAAGTATTTTTTAACTGCGTCCGCATTCACAGGGGATGGAAAATCCTCGCCATCCATGGTCGTCAACAACAAGGCTCCGCCAGAGAAAACCTTCTTGACCACGAATGGACCTTCATAATTCGGTGTCCATTTGCCCCTTCGATCGTTTTGAGGAGGAAGGATCCTTTTCAGCACCATATCACCTACGTGATATACCCGAGGTCGCACCTTCTTGTCAAAAGCACATTTCATCCTCTGCTGGTATAATTGCCCATGACAGACGGCTGCTAGCCTCTTCCCTTCGATCAGGCTCAACTCTTCGTACCGGGTCCTTACCCATTCAGCCTCTTGCAATTTCACGTCCATCAGGACTCTTAAAGAGGGAATCTGAACCTCAACAGGTAATACAACCTCCATTCCATATACCAATGAGTGAGGAGTTGCCCCAGTAGACACACCGAAGATCAATACCCAGGATACCAGTTTCCTACTCAACCACACCGTCGTTGGTGTATTCAAACGTTATCCGGGCAACAAAATCTTATTCTCCTTAACCTCCCCATCAGACATCAGAATCCGTTCGGATTTGGGGTCAAGCCCCTCCTCCGGGATCGGTCACTCTCAATCTTTCGATTTGAGTACCTCGAGATGTCCTCATCAGGGAACTCAAACTTCATTGGTTGATAACCCACCATGGGTTGCGGAGAGATGTAATCAGACAATACACCCCTTGATTGCTTTCTGAGAGCATCACAAATCAGTCAACATTCTCTTGCTCTTCTCGCAACCCGTCCGGTCAATGCTGGATTCTCAAACCCATACTTGATCGCATCCATCTCGGAATCCACAAAGTGATATGAACCAGCATAAACTGTCTCAGTCGGCGAGCAGCCTATGCCAAAGTACAGCAAGTTTTCTCGAACAGTGAATGTACTGTTTCACAGTCGGTAAACTTTTTGCTAAGGTAAATTGCATGCTCTTTTCGACAAGACGCGTCATGCTGACCCACTTCACCTCGTAGACCCCTCGAAGGCCGTCAAATACAGAATTGATGGTTGTTCCTTCCATAGGAGGCGACAGAATCAGAGGTTCCTGCAATTTATTCTTTTATTTTCAATGCCCCTTGGCAATCATTATTTCACCTGACCGTTTGATTTTTTTTGATTTTTTTTTTTTCAACATCTTGAATATAGGTTCACACGTGGCTGTTAGATGAGATGTGAACCATGACAGGTAGTTCAATCTATCTATGAAACCACGAACCTCTCTTCTATTCCCTCGGTTCAGGCATTTTTTTTTTTTTTTTTTTTTTTTAAGCAGGAGCAACCTCGATTCCTCTCTGACACTTATAATGAACCCCAACGATTTACCGGACCACACTCTGATAGTGCACTTACTCGAATTCAACCTCAGTTTGAATTGTCTCAACCAGTTAACCAACTTGGCCAGATCTACCAAATGCCCCTCTTCTGTTTGGGACTTTGCTATCATGTCATAGCATTCGATTTCATGATGAATCATATCATGAAACAAAGTCACCATGGCTCTCTGATACAGGCACTGGCGTTTCGCTTCTCTAGAGGACAGTCTCCTTTCTATGGGAGCTTGTGCACAACGACACCGGTACTCGACCTTGGCATATCCTGACATGACCAAGTGAATGCGTCCACCTGCTCCTTCAACAAGGCTACCATTCTGCTCTCGATTCGCCTCTGAAGCGGCTCTAATTTTCATCTCCTTCCTGACCTCGACGGTGCGTGGAATAACAATCTCAACCCGCTCCTCGGGCGGCTGAATCACCTTCTCCTCTTGTCTCAACAACCTGGTTAATTCCAGTAGATCACAATCTTCTTTGCCTTCTTCTTCAGCCTGATTGCTCGGATTGTCGAAGTCATATGAGGGGTAACCAAATTGTTATCAACGAGATCCGGAGAATTATTTTTCGACTTTGGGACGAGACAAATCAAAAAGGAAAAATGAAAATAAACATTGCCATTTTTATTTGTTTTTAAACTGCAAAAATAAATGAAAGACAGGGAACACCGTTTTTTGACTGAAAAACATCCATTTATTAATGATGCAGAAATGCAAATTATGAACATGAGGTGGCCCTTACAATGGACCATTACGTGTCGGGCAACACGTATGGCTTTCATGCAAATAAAACTGAAAACAAGAAATATTACTCTTCCGGACGAGTGACAGTGATGATCCTTTCAGGCCTTGCAGCTTCCTGGTACGCACGGCTTTATCCAACTATTGAACTTGCAGTTACTGTCATTCTCTTCACCCATCACACAGACGTGATCTGAATCTTCATCAATTGCACTCACCATTGCCTGACCATGTGCCGGCATGGGATTAGCATTATCGTCTGCCATCGGTGCAAAGCTGATTGCCTTAGAATCCACCAAGTCTTGGACCACATGCTTAAAAGCTTTGCAATCCTCAACATGATGTCCGGGTGCCCCAGCATGGAACTCACACCTGACATTCTCATCGTAACCGGCAGGCCTCTGATCAGGTTTTAACAGAGTCAACATCCTCGGCTGCACCAATCCAAGATCCTTCAACCTCTTGAACAGAGAGGCGTAAGTCACAGGCGGCTTATTGAAATGACGATCTGTCGTCCTCCTTCTCACTTGGCCCACAACTCTCTGTGTCCTCTGTTGAGGTGGTGATTGTCGCTGTTGTGCAGATGAATCACCAACAGGAATGGCTACGGTGGCAGCATAAGGGTGGTAACGATCCTTACCGCATTCTCTTTTAGTCTGCGCACCACTTGATTCAACCTTCTTCTTGGGCTGACCACTGTCAAGGGATTTCTTCACTACAGAGTCAGAGGGATTTGTTACTTCGGATGACGGAGCCTTTCCCTGAACTTTTTCCTTAATCATCCAGCCCTCAATCCTTTCTAATCTCTCGGCCATAGCTTTCTGCCCCAAGGCAAGCCCTTGCACAACACTGACCAAATCCCTCACCATCTCTTTCAGCTCAAGGATGTCGGCGTTTGGAGAATTCATCAGTTCGGATTTGTTGCCCCCAGCAAGATATCTGAGCAAACAAGCTATGCGCACCGGTTGACACCTACAAAACAGCAAATGGGTTAGTATGCATGAATGCAACGTCTATCCATATGAGGAAGCTTCTGTCCTTTGATTCTGGTTTCATCGAGACAGACAACATTTTGACATCCAGATGTCTCTCAACCAGATTCTCAATCCATAATACTCCCCATATGACTAGACGTGGGTTTGGTGCAGATGAATGCAAAATGAGAATGATGCAGATGTATGCAATGCATTGTGCCATCCTCCAGGTCATCTGATCCTCTGTACTGAATCTGGCCTCTGGACTGATCATTACCATCTGAGGGAACATGTAACCATAAGTCCGACTCAAGGGTTCCGAAATAAACGGAAGACGGATACATCATCATCATCACTGGTCTCTGAGCAGACACACCACCACCACCTGAATCGGCCCAGGGAATCCCGAAATAAACGGATCCCCACTGATAAATATCTCGGCCCGGGGAATCCTGAAATAAACGGATCCCCACTGATAAATCACGGACAGTACTCCGGCGTCACGGCAATAAATGACCATAAATCCGACTTATAAATATGTCTCTGAATCACAGATCAAAAAGTCACCATCTGAAGGCTCCATCTGAACATGCATCTGAATGAATCACCCTCCCCTCACAGGTGAGTTCTAATCAGGTCACCCTAAGGCGGATAATAGTCTCGACAATCGGGCAGAGATACTCAATGGGTTTGCCCTTTCGGGTGTGCCATTGTAGCTCCCTTAAGACCGTCTAAACCAAAGATCCGGGAATGATCGGTCACCAGAGTCAACAACTCAGATGGAGTGACTCAAACAAAGTGGATACTCCACAAAGATGAGCACTATCAACTGAGCCTCGTCCGGCTTGTGGCACATCACGCCGCCAGGCACATGTTGATCTAACATGAAAGAGGCAACGTGAGACCACACTAGTCCTAGGTGTATACTCGGGCCTGGGTTTTAGCCCCACTCAGAACACCCACCCCAAACAACAGAACCACCTGCAGAGGAAGATGGCAGCATGACAGTAATGATGCATGCAAGTATTTAATGCAAATATATAAACACACTGGTTAGAATAATAAATGCAATAAATAACACACAATAAGCAACCCAAACCAATCCTAAAACGCTAGGAAGGACTCGCTTAGGGACGATGGACCAGCATAGGTCTACATCGTGGGTCCCCAGTGGAGTCGCCAGCTGTCGCATCCTGCGAAAAATCAACCGGCGAGACTCAAAAACAAAACACACACAGAGCCGCCACTGCGCGTTATTTATCCCAAGATAGGGAAAGGAAACGCTCAGAGAAACCTGGAAAGACATGGTCTCGCGACCAGAGAGAAAAGGTTCGGGAGTCGGTTACGCAAGGGGAAGGTATTAGCACCCCTCACGTCCTAGGTACTCCTAGGGATCCACGTCCTAGAATAAAGAAAAGGTTGCTAAACATCACACACACACACGGGGAACGCAGGTGGGGTTAAGAGAAACGGGCTCGATAAGGCGTCGCACCTTATGCCTACATATCTTGTCTGGAACAAGAATCAGAGCCACTGTAGTTCGGCTTACGCACGCCAAACAACACCAAACATACAAACAGATGGCAAACATGGAGCCCGACAACCACTGGATGGAATTACGTCGGCATCCGAACCAAAACACACTCAAAAGGGCAAACGTGGAGCCCGACTGCCAATCACTGGGCTTACGTCGGCATCCGAACCCAAACACACAGTCAGATAACAAGTTAACACACGCAAAAAGAAAAAGGTTGCCCGGAGTGGTCTCGCACGACCACCTGCCTACATACCTCGTCTGGCACGAGGATCAGGGCGATGTAGTTCCCCTACAGAGGACTAAATTGCTAACCAGAAACCGGGGAAAGATACACAACTAGGGAGCTGAGACTCGAGCCTAATGTTGTCATGCATCGTTTACCCTAAGTTCGGTTTTCTATCCTACTTGCATCAGTGCGATCTAATCCTAACCAGGAAAGAAGAAAGCATACAAGCATACATCATATATCAAATGAGAACAGGCATCTCAAACAAACATGTCAATCAAATAATCACAAAACACCCACTATAACCAAACAAGAGGCTCAATCAATGGGGTTTGACCGCCGAAGCGAGTCGTCTGCACAGGCTGGTTTTGCTCTTAACCTTGCCATTACGAGGCTAAGGTGAAGCAGATGAAAGGATGAAGTGAGGATCAGACCTCACAGCTCTTATCCCTAACCAGGGAGAGCTGACAAATGAGCATGGGTCCAGAATAGGGGAACCCTTCTATACTCGATGACTCAGACACAATGTGCACTGCACAGGATCTTGGGCTTTTGATCTCAATGCTACAACCATGTAATGGGAGCAAGGAGAAGACTCACTGAATAGTGGGGGACAGGCTGCTTGTCCCTACCTTCCACCAATTGCCTTCTTTGAAGGACTTTTCCTGCTTGGGCTTAAAAATAAACAAACACAATCATCGCCTCTTAAGGAGGACTTCAGACATTTATTTGCCCGGCCCGGTAACAGCCGGGTCTCCAGACTACATGAAGTAAGAAGGTTATACCTCTATGCAAGTTGCTTAAGCAAAGCAAAGCAAAGCAATAGTTCACAAGGAACTGAGCAACTAAAGTACCTGGAAACAATCAAACTCAGTCAGTACTCAATCAGACAAACTGTAAACAATAAACAGTTAACCAGCTTAAACAAACTATGCACAACACAAGGCAAGCTCAAGGCTTAAGCCCAAGCTTCAACACCTACAAAACAATGCTATGTTAGTGTACAAACATCAACAACATCAATTAAATTTAACTTGATTCATTCTCCATGTGCATTATGCTTTTGATCCTGAAAAATCAAGCAAACATTAGCAACTAGACCACTAGGCCAAGCCTAGGGTCCAAAGCAAGAAAAAAATCCCTAAACAGCAAGGCATTCATCAACCAATCTCAAATTAAAGTCAAACAAGAGCAAACATCCTTGGTCTCATGTTTATATCATTCATCATGTTCAATTCATGCACAAAACAATCCCTATTGGTCCATATGGAGCATCAAACACACAAACAGAAGTATTGCATTCAAAACCACATCAAAACACATCCAAAAATTCTCAAATTAATTACACCTAAACAGGGATCAATCAAGGTCTACCATGTCAAATTTGAGCTTAATTGGGCAACTGGAACCATGTCAATGAAAATCAACAAAAACAGACACAATTTCATGCTTCAATTCACACCATCAATGCATACATCCACTTCAAAAATTCATATCTCAATGAAAACAAAAAAGAAATGGATGAGACCAAAACAGGGATGTCCTAACATGTGTCTATTACATTCATATCAAATTTCATGATCATACAATACCACATGAGCATTTCTCAATCAATCTACCAACCTATGTCACACAAGCTTGCACAATTGGTCAACAGAAATGAAAAATCACAATTAAATTGAAAATGCAATGAACAATTCCACAAAAATTCATCAAGCATCCTAACATGTTAACAATTCACCATGCAAAATTTCACTTTATTTCAACAAGTATAGGTCACTCAAAAAAATCCTGCAAGTTGACATAATGAGGTGTGACACAAATTGTCACACCTAAGTTCCAGAATTTGCTGCTCATTGACCAGGTATCAAAAATGCATGAAATTTACATATAAATGAACATCAATCAGTCAAGAATCATCACAAAAATTTTCAAGAATTTATTCAACACTATGAGCATTTCATGAACCAAATGGTAAAATGTGTCAAAAATGGATACATGTGAAACAAGCCTAGGTCAAATAATATTTTTGCCAAGCACAACTTTGACCAATAGGTCAAAAAAAACCTACACAAACCAAGGAAGTCAACAAAATTTTTTCCATAATTTTCTGATTTTTTTTACTATTTTTAATGAATTTTTCAAGATCATATGAATTTTTAATAATTAATTAAAATTACAGTGGCATAATTGTAAATCTTTTAAGCGGGAGCGGGAAACACAAGTTTTGAAAATTCAAACCACTTTTCGGATCAAACACACTTATTCTCATCTTCTTCAAGCGACACATTTCCAGAATTTGAAAAAAATGAAGAACAACGAAAGTCAATGAAAATGGACGAGCCTATACTCGTTGAACTCGTCTAAACATGTAGAACACGAATACCATCTCCATTCAACTCAACAATTCCTAAAACTCACGAATCACTCGATCTAGGGTTTGAGTTCATAATTTCATTTCCAGATTTCTCACACTACAGGCAATCATTTTCTAAACCACAAACAGCATCAAAACCTACATTTCATGATCTTTCTAACGCATATAATTATGAAGCATTTGGTGAGATTCGAATTTTGCTCAAACCTGGAATGGCAGTGCTCGAATCGTTGTTCTTGGCGCCAATAAGCTCGAAACAGATGTCGTGTAATGATGATGAACGTGAATGCTAGGCTCAGTTTCAATTGATACTGCTTCTAATGCTCAAAATTCAATTTCACCATGGATGATGCTTGAAGATGCAGCTGCGATTTCATACTCCTCTCCCTCCAAATCATCAAAACAACTTGAGAGGATGATTATGTGGATTCAAACCAAAAGGAATTTCGAACTTTGGTGTAGAATTGATGAAGAACTTTGAGATTGAAGATGTTGAGTTCTTGAGCAATCTTGAGAGAATGAAGAAATTTCAGATCCAATCTTGGTAATTGTGAGAGTCTGTTATGATTAGGAAGTGTTTTTGATTATATATGGATGCTTAATTGTAGCTTAATCAAGTTTAATCATCCAAATGCAATGTTAAGTGAAAGTGGTAATTTCAAAGGAGGGGTAAAATTGTCAATTCCATAGCCAGCTCATTGACACCTGTTTTGACACCTCACACAACCCCTAAATATCATGTATGAGCTGTAGAAACTTGTCCCATTCCCATTGGTTGCTCCATTCTCAAATTCACCATATGTATGCAAAATGACCAATTTTCCCCATTTCACTTTTCAAGCCAAATCTCAATTTAAAAGGCCTAGGCATGAAATGAATATTCAAACACACTCCAAATGCCATTCCTGAGGTGTTGGAAAAAGTCCCATTCAAAAATTCCAATTATTTTGACATTTGGACAATTTTGCCCCTGGTCCAATTCAGCTGTCCAGTTGAAAAGTGACTTTTTGCCTTGGCCATTTTTGGGAAAATCCAATGATGCACCCTCAAAGTACATGTAAAATGGAGTTTGTGCATATAAAGAACTTGCAATTTGGACAAAGTATGTGGTAGTTATGGCCTCCTGATTACGGGTCTTTTCTGAAATTCACTGAGCCATATTTTGCAAACCACACATTGGATTTTCAAGTTCTTGGACTTTTTGGAAAGGTGAGAACAAGATCTACAACTTTCATGTTGAACAATTTTTCATTTGAAGCTTCCTTGGACATCTGTTTTTGAGGTCAAAAACTTTCCATTTTTGGAAACTTCAGTTACAGGTCAATTGCTATTTTTGGCAGTTTTTGTCCTGACCTGATTTTCTTCAATTTTAAGCTTTGAGATGTCATTTAACACTTGTTCCAACATGAATGAAGTGTGTCCAATTCATTTTCACCTCCAAATCCATCAGATCATGCACAGTTGACCACAGTTGACTTTTCATCTGACAGATGAATTTGGCAATGCATTGATCAATCTGAGCCCCAATTTCCAACTGAAATGGCTCAAGGGTGATACCCTAGCCTCCATAAGCACCATATAGTCACAAAATGATCCTCATCTCCTTCATAAACCCCATCTCCTGATCCAGCCCTGATTGGCCCAATACAACTGATTAGGGTTGACCAGTGGTCAAAACCCTAATCTCAAGGAATCTTCTCCAATCTCCTGATGACATCCAACCATGATGATGATGATGTATCAATTCAAACAAGATGAAGACCAATATCCTTGGAAATCATGAAACCCTAATTCACAGTCCAATCCTCAGATGGCCCATGATCAGTCATTAAACCCTAGCTTGCACCTTTGAACTTCCTCATCTCCTGATTAAGACTTGGGAAGATGGCTTGCACTATGTAACCACATGATATGCAATATGAAATGCCTAATGTCCTAAAATGATATGCAAATATGTTAATGCTAGTCCCAAGAGAGGAGGGCAAATTTTGAGGTGTTACACAAAGCAAATGGGAGCATCTCATGCCAATCCTTATATGTGACAACCATCTTCTGGATAATCTTCTTAATGTTCTTATTCGCAGCTTCAACAACCCCATTCATCTTGGGCCTGTAGGGAGAAGAATTATGATGTGCAATCTTGAAGTCTTTACAAAGAACTTCCACCATATTTTTATTCAAGTTTGATCCATTGTCAATAATGATCTTACTTGGCACACCATAACGATATATGATTTGATTCTTGATAAACCTTACAACAACTTGCTTGGTCACATTTGCATACGATTTCGCTTCAACCCATTTTGTGAAGTAGTCAATTGCCACTAAAATGAAACGATGTCCATTCGAAGATTTGGGCTCAATCATCCCAATCATATCAATTCCCCACGTGGAGAAGGGCCATGGGGAAGATATAGCATTCAATAGTGTCGGGGGAACATGAACCTTATCATCATAAATTTGACACTTGTGGCACTTCTTCACAAATTTACAACAGGCAGATTCCATTGTCAGCCAATAGTAACCTTCTCGCAATATCTTCTTCTCCATAGCATGTCCATTGGAATGAGTACTAAAGGAACCTTCATGCACTTCAGTCATCAATAAGTCTGCTTCGTGTCTATCCACACATCTGAGAAAAACCATGTCGAAGTTTCTCTTGTATAGTATATCACCATTTAAGTAGAAATTACCGGCTAATCTTTTCAAAGTCTTCTTATCTTTAAAAGATGCCCCAGGCGGGTAAAATCTGACTTTGGAGGAAACATTTGATGTCGTAATACCATGGCTTCTCGTCTTTAATCTCAGCAAACACATGAACTGGCCTATCAAGATGCATCACAGATAAATTGGGAACTTTATTCCAATACTTCACTACAATCATTGACGCCAACGTTGCAAAAGCATCTGTCATCCGGTTTTCATCTCGAGGGATGTGATGGAACTTAACCTTTGTAAAGAAAGTTGAAATCCTCCTGGCATAATCTCTATATGGTACTAAACCGGGTTGATTTGTCTCCCATTCACCTTTGATTTGATTCACAACCAAATCGGAATCTCTAAAGACATCTAAATACTTGATTCTGAGATTCATGGCCTCTTCAAGCCCCATAATGCAAGCTTCATATTCTGCCATATTGTTTGTACACTTGAAAGTCAATCTAGCTGTAAATGCTAGATGTGAGCCTTGAGGAGTAATAATCATTTCCCTAATGCCATTTCCATATTGATTAACAGCTCCATCAAATACCATGCCCCAACGGGAACCAGGTTCTGGCCCTTCTTCAAGCAATGGTTCATCACAATCTTTTATTTTCAAATACAAATTCTCTTCATCGGGAAAATCATACTGCACTGGAAGATAATCTTCAATTGGTTGGTGAGCCAAATGGTCAGCCAAGATACTACCTTTGATCGCTTTCTGAGATCGGTATTCAATATCATACTCTGACTACAACATCTGCCAACGGGTAATCTTCCCAGTTAAAGCATGCTTCTCAAATATATACTTGATTGGATCCCAAGTGGTATGGTTCAACATATACTGACGCAGACGCTTAGCAGCCCAAGCCAGTATGCAACAAGTCTTCTCAAGCATCGAATACCGAGTCTCACAGTCGGTGAACTTCTTACTGAGGTAGTAAATTGCAAGTTCTTTCTTTCCAGTCTCATCTTGCTGACCAAGAACACAACCCATACTATCTTTGAGTACAGTCAAATACATGATCAATGGTCTTCCTTCAACAGACGGAGACAAAATCGTAGGTTCAACCAAATATTCCTTGATACTGTCAAAAGCTTTCTGGAAATCTTCGGTCCAATCACAAGACTGATCTTTTCGAAGAAGCTTGAATATAAATCAAGCGGCTGAGAAAACCTCTAACTTTCTTCTCAGTTTTAGGCGTAGGCATCTCTCGTATTACTTTGACCTTGGCAGGATCAATTTCAATACCCTTCTCGCTGACAATAAAGCCCAACAACTTACTAGAACGAACACCAAAAGTATACTTACTGGGATTTAAGTGGAGTTTATACTTCCTCAAATGCTGGAATAACTTCAACAAATGCTTAACATGTTCCTATTCATCAATTGATTTAGCAATCATGTCATTGACATAAACTCCAATCTCTTTATGCATCATATCATGAAAAAGAGTAGTCATTGCTCTCTGATAAGTTGCACCAACATTCTTTAGACCGAAAGACATCACTTTATAACAGAATGTTCCCTAGGGTGTAATGAATATGGTATTCTCCATATCCTCGGCTGCCATCTTGATCTTATTATATCCGAAAAATCCATTCATAAACGAAAAGACTTTGAATTTAGCAGTATTGTCTACCAACATATCAATGTGTGGCAGAGGGAAATCATCTTCCAGACTAGCTTTATTCAAATCTCTATAGTCGACACACATGCGGACTTTTCCATCTTTCTTCGGCACAGGCACAATATTGGCCACCCATTGCGGATACTCAGCGGTCATAAGGAAACCGACATCAATCTGCTTTTGCACTTCCTCTTCGATCTTCACAGCCATATTAGGATGTGTTCTTCTCAACTTTTGCTTGACTGGCAGGCATTTTGGCTTCAACGGCAATCTATGCTCCACAATCTCAGAATCCAAACAGGCATGTCTTGATAAGACCAAGCAAACACATCTGAATACTCTCGAAGAAGATCAATCAACCCCTTTTTGACATCTGGACACAGTCGAGACCAAATCTTGACTTTCTTCACATCATCTTCGGAACCCAAGTTGACTAGCTCAATCTGCTCTTTCAACCGACTGAATAATCCTTTCATCTTGCTCAAGAAGACGAGTCAATTCATCACTCACTTCTACATCACTTTCCTCCTTAGCCTCAAACACAGGGAATTCAAAATTTGGAGAAGGAGAAGGATCATTGTATTCAATGGGGTTAGGAAGCAACCTGCATAATGATTTGATATTTTGATTTTAGAGAAGTGAATTTGTGACCAAATATTATGCAGATGGGCAATTATATTGTTTATTTATGTTTTTTGTGATTACCATTTTTAGAAATAAGATAAAAGTAAAAACAAACATCAAAGATGTGGATAAATAGAATTAATTTTATTAATGATCAATTTAAAATGCCCAAACAATGTTCACTTCTCCCTTAGGCATAGGAGAAGGATTTTAAAATATAAAAGCAATTACTTAGATCGATGCAAAATAACAGGAATATCAACAGCAGTCCAATTGTTGCATGTCTTTCCATGCGTTACAAAGTTGGTGCAGTCTTCCTCTTCACTATCCTCTAGCACAAACAACTAAGTGTTGTTCATTTCCATGAATGAACCCTCCGCTACGGAAGCTGAGTTGCATATCTTCAGGTCTTGCAATTGATGAGCCTTTCTGGAACCCCAAACCGGTTCCGCCCTTTTTGTTGGAGACCTCTACCATGCGCCCCCACTGATCAACAGTACCTTCTTCAACAATCTTCTGAGCATCTTTCAACAAGGACATAGGTGCCCCAACTCTCTTCTCAGTAGAAATAGATAAGGCTTGGAATGGAGTTCCAACCTCATCCTCAGCTTCAACATAAGAGAAAGATGACAGGTGGCTAACCAACAACGCCTTCTCTCCTCCAACAATCACAAGCTTGCCATTCTTCACAAATTTCAATTTCTGATGCAGAGTGGAGGTAACAGCCCCTGCCTTATGAATCCATGGCCTTCCCAATAAACAATTGTAGGCGGGGTGGATATCCATTACTTGAAAAGTAATTTGAAAATCACTCGGACCTATCTTGACTGGAAGGTCCACTTCACCAATTACTGTCTTGCGTGAACTATCAAAGGCTTTGACGATTACACTGCTATACCTCATAGGCACTCCTTGGTAAGATAGTTTTGACAAAGTGGACTTCGGAAGCATATTCAGCGACGATCCGGTGTCAACAAGCACGTTTGACAAAGCATCTTCCTTACAGTTCATTGAAATATGCAAGGCCATATTATGATTTCTTCCCTCCTCAGGGAGTTCTTCATCGCAGAAGCTCAGATTATTGCATGAAGTGATGTTAGCCATGATGTGATCAAACTGATCCACAGTAACATCATGCTCTATGTATGCTTGCTCAAGAAGTCTCTGTAGTGCTTCTCTGTGCGCTTCAGAATTCATCAGTAGAGACAACACTGAGATTTTTGAGGGGGTTTGGAGCAGCTGCTCAACCACATTAAACTCGCTCCTCTTTATCAATCGGAGTACCTCATCATCATCATTGGCTTTTAATTTGCTGGATTCACCAAACTTATCTTTTGAACAACCAACCGGATCTACATTAGGCACCTCCATCTTCTTACCAACAATCCTTTCTTCTTTGTTTTCTGGGAACACCGGCCCAAACACTCAACCACTGCGGGTCACCTTCGTAACATCAACAATGCTCACTACTGAACTAGTCTTAGGTAACGGGACCTCTTAATCATTCTTTATCATTGTAGAATTGTACTTGTAGGGTACAACCTTATCAGATGAATATAGGACTGGGCCCGCTAACCGTATTACCAACGATGATACTGATCTTTGACTGACATTCTTATTGTTGCTGCTGTCATATTGAATTACCAACTGCTCTTGTTGTTTGAAAACGGGCATTATGACATTGACGTCGTCATCTACATGACGAGATTGAACAATTTGGATCATGCCTTCATCCATCAGACGTTAGATGTCCCTTTTCACTACAACACATCCTCTTGGGTTCACACTACAAACAACACAACCATCATGGTCATGTTCACAGTCACTCACCATACAGATATCCTTATACATTTGCACCAAGGATCTTTGGATAAACCGGACATCATAAACCTTGAATTCTCCAGGACAACCGTCCACCATATTCACTGAAGAGTTCCCATGAGCGGGCAAAGGGTTTGCTTTCACATTCGACGCGCGGTCCTCAGAGGACACCATACCACTCTTCATAAGCTTTTGAACCTCGTACTTCAATGGATAGCAGTTTTCAATATCATGTCTAGGTGCTCCTTGATGAAAAGCACAACGGAGCTCAGGTTTATACCACCAGGGAAGTGGTTATGGGATCTGCGGTGGGTTCCTCAGTTGAATTAAGTTCTTAAGGACTAGCGAGGGATACAGCTCTGCATACGACATAGGAATCGGGTCAAAAGAGACCTTCTTCCTCTCAAAGTTCTGTTGATGATGATTGTTGTTGGTATTGTTGTTGTTGTAGATGTTCGTTCTTTGTTGCGGTTGTTGTTGTTGACGTTGATGTTGTTGTTGTTGTTGTTGAATTGGTGTTGCTTGATGATGATGATGTTGACGGGGTGGTGGATTCCTTTTGATCAGAGGCCTCCTCTGCCTCCCACTGATTATTGCGTTGGTCTCACTATCCTTCTTCTTTCTAAAGTTACTACCATATCTCTTGCTTGTTGACGCCTCATCTCTTGACAAACGTCCCTCACGGACTCCTTCCTCAAGTCTCATCCCCATGTTTACCATATCGGTAAAATCACTGGGTGAACTAGCAATCATGCGTTCATAATAAAAAGAACTCAGAGTTTTCAAGAAGATTTTTGTCATTTTTATCTCCTCCAAAGGAGGAGTGATCTGGGCAGCCAACTCCCTCCATACCAACAGAGTGTAGCACCAGTCAGACTATCTTGGAAGTAGTGAATAAGCAATTGATCATTGTCGGTCTGAGTAGACATCTTGCGGGCATACATCACAAGATGACTGAGCGGACAAGAGTTCCCCTTATACTTTTCAAAGTTAGGCACTTTGAACTTCACCGGGATCTTGACGTTGGGCACTAAGCACAACTCAGTAGCACTCTTTCCAAACAAATCTTTACCTCTTAGCGTCTTCAATTCCTTGCACAACTCAAGAAACTGATCTTTCATCTCGTCACACTTCTCATAAACATCCGGACCCTCTAACGGCTCAGAATGATAGATGGTATCCTCTACGTGAGGCAAAAAGTGCACAACAGGAGGTGGCACGAACATGACCAGGCTAGATGCCGACATGGAAGAAAATGTAGGCGCAAAGCCTTCGGGCACAAAGTTGGGCGGCATTCCCCACGGGAATCTGGCAGGCATATTCTGCGCGAAATGGGCGGTAGCAGCAGGCATGGTAGAGGTAGTCAACTCTGAAGTAACAGTCCTCGCGGGAGGAGTTGCAGGTGTTGGAGAAACTTGATTCTGAGCAGCAAGAACTGACTCCATCATGGCAGTCAGGCGAGCGATCTCGTCCTTCAGCTCTCTGTTCTCTTGCTCCAAATGTTCCATGATTTTCAGATGATTGGCTCGGGTATTGTACCGGTGAGTCAGCTTGGCTAAAGCACAGTAGAAACACCAATCAGACATCTGGCGAAAACTTGCTTATGCAAATGATGCGTGAAATGCAATGCTTGATTATTTTTATTTTCAAGGAACTTACTATATCATTTACGAATATATAATATTTAAATGGCAATTGCAACAATTTGATATGACCAAAAATATATTTTTATTTATATGAATTGGAAGGATTACACTGAGTACAATATCAGAAACCAAAATAAAAAGATACAAGAGAAAAGGAGACTAGTCATCCTAAGGGTCCCTAACAACAATGTCAGAAGATCTGGTTGAAGGCGCGTACTTCCTTCGAATGCGACGGATCTCGGTCTCAAAAGAAGCCTTCATCTGAGTCTTCTCAAGGACAAGTTGGTCAACAATCTTCTTCCAAGCAACGGAAGGCTGAGGCATGCTAGAAGATGAAACCTCTGGCTCTCTCTGTCTCTTCATCACTCGATCTTCAAGTAGCTCAATAAGTGCATCTTTGTCCTTAGAATCCAACTGCAACTCTTCATGCTTCTTGCTCAAAGCATGGAAACGCTCTTCCCACATATCCTTCTCTTGCTTCATCTTGATGAGTGCGTCTTCCAACTCCTCTACATCTTAGTTAGGGAGACTTAATGGCCCAACCACAACCATAGACATAGGTCTTTCGTAAGGATTAGGCATCTTCAACTCCATATCTCTCTTCTTCACCCAAAGAGTGTAAGCTTCCAAAGCCACACAATTGCGTGGGCCAAGCTCGGATCTTCCTTTCCTATGTACATTATGCCAAGCATGCACAATCTTTTGCTTCAAATGTTGGGGAGCTTTACCCTCTTGATAGAAAAGACCTTCTACCAACATGTTATTAGGTTTGTCTCTCAAGGGGAACCCAAGTTGACGACGAGCCAAAGCAGGATTGTAGTTAATTCCTCCTTATGTACCAATGAGAGGCACATTAGAGAATTCACCACAACAATCAATAATCTCCAAACTGCTCAAAGAAGGATCATACCAAACTATATCATCATTAGTGAGAGACATAAGTCTCTGAGACCACCTTAGACATTATTTTTTCTCCACAAAAGCAGGGGTCTGAGGCAAGTGCGAAATAAACCACTTGTACAGAAGAGGAATGCAACAGACAGTCGTTCCACCACCCTTAGAATTCCTTATATGCAAAGATAAATACATATCGCCCAACAAAGTAGGCACAAGATTCCCAATCAAGAAAAGTCTAATGGCGTTAACATCAACAAAACCATCAATGTTAGGGAACAAAGCTAATCCATAGATGAGCAACACAAAGATAGCTTCAAAAGCATCCACACTACCAGCTTGAGCAAAGGTAGTAGCTTCCTTGATGAGGAAATCAGATGGCAACCCAAATAACCCTCCTTTCTTCACCCAATGAGCCTCTATCTCAGACTTCTTCAAGTGAAGAGCTTCAACAATAATACTAGATCGAGGACTCTCCTCCAATCCATTAAAAGGTACTCTACTAGAAATAGGTATCCCAAAAAGATGAGAATCCTCCTCCAAGGTAGGCACAAGATGAAAATTTGGAAAAGTGAAATAATGGTAGAGAGGATCATAGAATTGCACCTGTACACTCAAAAGTCCTTCACCCACATCAGCAGACAAGATGGACAAAAGCTTCCCATGACGTTGTTTGAAGTCCAAGGGATCTAATACAAAAGATGCTAGCTTCCTAAACTCTTTCAAGTCGGGACATCTGAAACTGTACTTCATAGTGTTCCTTCGTCCATAATCCATGGTGTGAAAATATTTGCAAATGATACCTTAGTTCCTTGAAATTTTCGTGTGATGAATGTTATGATGCGCATGAATGCATGAATACAACAATCACAAATAAGGGATCACACACAAGGCAAACAAAGGTCAAGGGATGAATCAAGTCTTTGTTAAGATCTATCATCCATTTTGGTGGATTATGGTTTATACCTTATCAACACCCAAGTTCCATTGATATTGACAAGACTTGATTGGATCAACCAAGAATCAAGGGTTTGTTGTAAGTCACGAGCATGGAGTCTGGGTAAGAACCATCTCAAAGGAGTGAACCAAGGATAAAAACCTATAGATCATGTTCTAAAAAGTTCTCAGAGTCTTAATTCCATCTATCAAATATTACAGGTTAAGATGACTGACTCATCGACCCATAATATTCTGAAGAGAAACTCGTATGAGTGTAGTATCGCATAACAACTGCTATCAAGTCTACACTTGAACAGTTTCCGCACTACATCCTAAATAGGCCAAGAGGGGGTAAATGTTCTAAGGTCCTCAACTTCTCGGACCCAATTAGAAATAGTAATGCCTAACCACAAATACTTGTGTGACATTTCCATATCCAAAGGAGTCTCCACTTAGAAGATGGGTCTCAAGCCAACTTGTTAAAGACTACTCCACACAAGTCGAACATGACTATACCATCCTCCTATCTTAATTGCACTCAAGTTCGGGTTAGAACTTATCTCACAACTCAGAGATCACCAAGCACAACAAGCAGATCATATCACACATACATATATACAAACATCACATATATACAAATATACACACACAAAAAGTATGCTAAACCCACTGGAGACTATTTCCCCATCAGAGTCGCCACTTAATTTCAGTAGCGGTAAATTCATGATCATCAAGCTATGGAGAAACTAAAGATCAAATAACAAGAGTCGCCACCGTGCTTTTATTATTTCCAAGGGAAAAGGGAAAAAGTACGAACAAAACCTAAAAGTAAGAAGTTTTCAAATCAAAACTAATAAATTGTCAGAGATTACAGGTAAGGGGGTTGGTTACAAAGAGGGAAGGTGTTAGCACCCAAAGTATCCTAGGTACTCCTAGGTAGCCCTTTTTGTGTGCATATGTACTTGGTATAAAATGATGTTTACAAACAAATAGAATGGGGGGGGGGGGGGGATGAGAAAAGAATTCATTAATTATATTTTTGTGTTTGACAAGACCTTCAGACTTGTGCCTACGTACCAACATAAAAATGAGGGATCAAAACCTCGTAGTTCGCGATACAAATTTCAAAGTGGATGCATTGTGTTTAACAAAAATTAAGTTTGAAAGGCACAAAGGCCTAAAAATGGTTTGAATGAGTTAGTTCTTTTTGGCTTTTTGAAAGTTTAAGTCAAGTATAGTTAAGTCTATTTACAAGTTTGATTTAAGAAAAGAAGTTTGAAAATGCAATGGCATATGGCCAAAGTTTCTATTTTTTTTGCAAAGTGGTCAAAGTTTAGAACAAAAGTAGTTCACACAAAAAAGATTTTTGAAAAATGGAGGGAGATATTTTGAAATTAAAGAAATGGAGAGAAGATGAAGAGACTATCCTATGTACAAAATTAAAACTTTAGAGTTGAAAAGATATGACCAAATGGGTAGCAATCCAATAGACAAAAATGTCAATAGAAACCCAGAATTCCCTTGGACTTTTAGAATCAAGCAACACACAAATGCACAATTATATTATCTTGAAGAGCAAGGGATCAAATAAAGATGGCCACATCCAAGCTTATCCATTCCATGATCTTCCTCAAAGTAGCCCATGTAACAGATGAATTTCACGAGTCACAGGTTTAAAATAACAGCTTCACAATGATCATGTTGCAGATGAACTTAAAAGGATCTTGAATGATGTATCAGATGAAGTTTCAAATTGCAAGCACTTGGTTTATAAACAAGTTGTCATTGGCCAAGTCCTTTAGCATAGGAAGGTTGCCTAGATTCTAAGTCCATTTCTCCAAGATCAAGCCAACAATCCACACAAAAGTCTTTTAGGGTTTTTATTGTTATTATGTACAATAATGGTCAAAGACCATACAAACAAGCAAAGTATACACAAACAAAATATATCACACAATATGGTCCAAATGGACAAAGTGAAATTTGCATTAACATAAACAATTAGAATGATATGAACAATGGCAAAATGGAATAAAGTGCTAAAATTAAATTGCATTAAAGTAAATGCTTGAAATTAAAAGTTAGTAGTTAATAGGTTAGAAGTTAGTATTGTTTTGCTTTTTCTGTTCATTTTAAGACATTCTTTGGAGAACACTCAACCCACTTATCACAAGCATGAATCCTTGTACCAAAACATCTTCCAAAGGAAGGAAAGAAGGCCAAGTTTCCGCATAATACCATGAAAGAGGGGAGACTTACAATCTCACTAACTAGAATGCTTATGCCTTTTATGTCACAAATTTAACGCTATGTTAAGCAATCATAATTGGACTTATGTAGAAGTCTCAACTATTTGAGGCCGGGTAATAAAATTTTGGTGTTAATGCATGTTAGAGACATAGTATAATGGACTATGCTCATGAAATATACCACACACAAAAGGAATATGCAAAAGGTGTAGCCTAATCTCATCCATACTCATGTCAATTTTTAAATCAACTAGCCTTAGGATTATTAGATATCATAGGCCAAATGGAATGAATGCATAAAGAAAGGGAATAAGATGAAGTGGGAGGGGAATGGATCAAAACACAAATTGGTTAAAGGAGGACTTTTACCAAATTAATATCATCCATTCATTTTGGGAGATGGAATGTACATTCCATCAATCCTTTAAATCCAATGATATTAATTTGACAAAGTCAAGTCAACCTTGACCAAGGCCCAACAACAAGATTCAAACATAAACAAGCCATCACAATTGGTCAACAAATTTATTTGGCATTTATTCAAATTAAAATACTAAAATAGTGCATTTAAATTAAATATGGTTTGTCCAATTTCTAATATCTTATCAAAACACCAAAGAAATGGTCATGAGATTTATCATAGGTCAAAAAAGGTCAAAGGACCTTGGAGAAATATTTTCATAATTTTTGGATATTTAAAAGTATTTTTAAATAATTAAAAAAAAATGCAAAATCAATTAATTCATGAAAAATATTAATAATGATCCAAAAATAATTTTAATTCAGAATATGAAATAGAAAAATATTTGATTTTTTTTGGTGAAAGTCCCATATTTTTTGGATCAATATTGAATTTAATATGAATTATTGAAAATAATGCAAGAAAAATGAAAATTAAAATATCAGAAAAAATGTGGACCACTTGATCTCCCTCATTAACTGAGGTGACAGATAAAGTGGTGGAGTACGCGCTATCCACGATGGACATTAGTCAGCTCGCCATAACATTGGTAATTCAAATGCACGCTCCAGATTAAAACAAATCAAGCGGATCATGTGGCTGTGAGACATGCCAGCGCATGGCCGGAGCTGTAGCTCCAGTCTTCTTCTCCTGTGAACCTCACTGGACTGGTCCACCTTCAATCATCACCAAAATTAAAAACAAGGACATGATTTCAAAGTAAAAATGGCACTAAGTTCGAATCTGGCCTCAATTCACTCTAACTCCAAGTATATTGAGAGATACATGGAGTTGAAATTTGAGGTACATGAACTGAGTTGCTTCAGTTTTGCCTCTAAGCAACTCAATCTTCTTGCCTACATTGGTAGGACTTCAGACAACCAAAGAATCAATAGAATTGTGCAAGAATTTGAGAGAATCGAAGAGATCAAAATTTTTGGAAAATACCTTCAATGGAAGTCTGGGTTTAACTGATCTTGCTCTTGCTCGTGCTTGATCTCACTCCAAATGCTTGCAGAATAAGGATTGAATGATCGAAAGCCCGTGGATTCCTGGAGATTTGAATTTCAAAATAGTGGAAATTCAAACTCAAATTCAAATGAATTTCTCAGGTTTATCCTTTGCAATGTGAGGGTTAGAGTTGGGGAATCAAAGTTGGTGCGAATGTCTGAAATGCTGAGCATATGAGGCTCTATTTATAGCTGAAACCATTTCTTTTTGCACACTTGAATTCACTTTCCAAATTTGGTCATTGATGATGCATGGGTGCATGGGCGCGCATAGGCCCATAAAATCATTTCCTTAAGTCCACAAATGAGTGTGAGATGATCTGAATTCAGCTTGGATTGTAAGGCAAGTGTACATTTTGATTTGATGTTTGATCCTTGCCAAGTGATGACACCATGTTCATGCCATGCGCAGCCTATGCATTCCTTGTCCAAAATGAATGAATTTGAGCTCTTTAGAAAGGTGAGATCAAGAGGAATAACTTTCATGTTCAACACTTTTCCATTTGGAGTTTGTAACTTGAATAAATTTGAGGTGGAAGTTTGGAAATTTTTGACATATCAAATTTTTTCTAAGTGTCAAGCCATATGTCTCAATGTTCCACCTTGCTTAACGTTTTATATGAGCTTCAAATGAGAAAAGTGTCTTAACCAAAGTTGTAGATATATAAACAACCTTCAAAATGGTCACCAATTTCATGTCATCTGGATTCTAAATGATAGAGTTGTGCATTTTTGAAGTTTGGAAAAATCACTTGATCAATGGTATAGGTCAAAAGTGACCTATAATGTAACGTCATATCACATACTCAAAAAAGTTTAATTAGCTCCCACTCAAAACATCAAAGTTTAAGTAGACACACTGAAATTTATTTCGCAACTTGGAAATATTTGATCTCATAAAAATTGAGCAAGTTATGGCTTTGGAAAGTTGACTTTCAAATTAGGGTTTAGACAAAATGAACTATAATGTTTCAACATAGAAAATGATTTTCCATGCAAAACTATCTCTAGGTCTCAACATGAAAGTTGTTTGGAATGTCATTTAGAGTAAGTTTTTTGTTGGAATCATTTTCATATGGTGAAAAGTGTAGGAGATAGAGTCTAGGGAGACCCAGTTTTGATCAGATGAATTCATCTGGCCAAACACCATCAACCAACTTGCTAACTTCCAATTCTCTTGACTTTCTTGGCTCATGGTAAATAATATATGCATAAGATGATGAATTTTGAAGTATCCCTTGATAAATTTTATCAATTTTTGGGATAGCTTGTTGGAGAAGTTACTCAAGATACCCAGTCAAACTAGGGTTTCCAAGGCAAATCACCCTCAAACTCTTGAGGAAAACTTGATCAATATAACATGTAGTAATCATTGGGACTCATATATGATACTCATAACCATTCTTGGATCAATTCTTCGTTGTGCTCTTTGTTCATGAGGGTCTCAAACCCTAGATGTGAACTTGATGAACAAATGGGATCATGCCCTTCCTACAAACGAGTTAGGTAAATGAAAAGGCATATTTTTGGTATTTTAGTTTGTGAAATGATAAAATAAAAGTATGATACAATCACAAAGTGCTTGGTGATCTTTCCCAAAACAAACCCAATGAAAAAGGGGTAAGGAGGATGCCAAGGTATGATCCCAATGCTAATGCTTATGATGGAATCACATGAGGGATCTTAGAGTCAAAATTAGGGCCTTATAGATACTCCAACAAATATCCATTTGATCATCATTTTAGAAAGGTTGTTCTTGCACCATTGAGCCCTAGTGTGGTGATTTAAGATCAAAAGAAAATGAGAGAAAAAAATAAGTAAAACAAAAATAAAACAAAAGTAAATAAAAATAAAGCAAAAAAATAAAGAGAAAAAGAAATATTGACACAAAAAAGAATGAAATAAAGAATAAAATAAAGAGAGTTTCATGAAAAAAAAAGAGATAAAAAATTCCATTGCTACTATTTAGCCCCTATATTTTCTTTATTGTAAAGAGGCGACTTTTCTTGCTAACACTCATAACATACAATATTTTCCAAGTTGTGTTGATTCTCTTTTGCATGAATCTTAGGATTTGTTTCCTAGGGATCTCCAACTGGGTTACCACCTATAAGAGGAATAGATCATCATATTGACTTAACTCCTAAAACATATTTTCCTAATAGACTAACTTATAGAGAAACCTTAAACAAACTCAAGAGACACAAAGAAAGTATCCGAGTTGGCAAGTAAAGGATGGGTAAGAAAAAACATAAGTCCTTATGTTGTTCCGATTATTTTAGTCATAAAAAATGATGGTAGTTGGAGAATATGCATTATTTGTAAGGCTATGAACAACATCACCATTAAATAAATGCATCTTATCCCTAGGTTAGATGATTTTTTTGATGAATTATTGGCGCATGCCTATTTTTGAAAATTGATTTAAAAGTGGCTACCATCGAATAAAAATTAGGGAGTGTGATAAATAGAAAACAACTATTAAAACAAAATATGGTTTATATCAGTGGATGATCATGCCATTTGCCTTAACCAATGCACCAATCACGTTTATGCGATTAATGAACCATGTTTGGAGATAAATTTTGGGAAAATATGTTGTTGCGTGTTTTTATGACATCTTAATTTATAGCAACAATTTAGAAGATCATTGTCATCGTCTAAGGGTTATTTTAGAAGTACGAAGACAAGAAGTTTATTGTCACCATATTAGGTTTTATGGTGAGCTCTAAAGGAATTCACGTTGATGAAGATAAGGGGAAAGAAATTCAAGAATGGCCATAACCTAAAAGTGTATGTGAGGTAAGGAGCTTTCATGATTTAGATAGTTTTTATATAAGGTTTGTGAATGACTTTAGTACCTTGGCAGCACCTCTTAATGAAATTTTAAAAAAATGTGTTGGTTTTAAATGGGATTAGACACATATTTTTTTTTTTGAATCCCTTAAAGAAAAACCCACGAAAACACCAATTTATGCACTACCCAAATTTTAAAAATCTTTTGAAATTGAGTGTTATGCTTCTAATGTTGGAATTAGGGTTGTTTTGATGTAAGGTCATCCAATTTCTTATTTTAGTTAGGAACTGAAATGTGCCTCCCTTAATTACTCCATTTATGGTAAGGAATTGTATGCCTTGATGAGAACCTTGAAAACTTAGCAAAACTACCTATTGCCTAAAGAATTTGTCATTTATAGTGACCTTGAGTATTTGAAGCATTTAAAGTGTTAAGGTAACATGAATAATATGCATGCTAAGTGGATTGAATTTCTTGAACAATTTACATATTTGATCAAGCACAAGAAAAGTTAGACCAATATTATGGTGGATACACTTTCAAGAAGGTATGATTTCCTTTCTATCTTTGAAGAATTTTTTTTTGGCCTTGAGCATATCAAATGTACCCCTCATGCATATACCCTTTATTTAAGGTTATTCTCCCCCCTTACCTTGTAATTGTAGAAAATTCTTGATCGATCCTTGACTTTTCCTCCCCTAAGCCCTAGGTCTCTTTTCACTTTTCTCTAAAAACATGTATTGTAACCTCTCTCTTCTCAAAATTCTCTTTTATACTAAAAACCTAATCTCTTAATTAGGATGCTCCTACTTCACCCTTAATTTTCTCTCTAATCCCTACCTTGCCCTCAATATCTCTACAACTTCTATTTTCTTTTCTCTCTAATAAAATAATTCTAATTATTCTCTCTTCCTCTAATTACTCTCCACACCCTACCATAAGGGCATACACCCTCACTCTCAACCACATTTATTTATTACCCACACATGATAATTAAAGAAATATACAAAATTATAACTAAATTAAAATGAAATAATTTACTAAAAATGGGGTGTTACGACTCTCCCCCACTTAAATAATTGGTTGGTTAGGGTATTTACTCCCTTTTCTGACTCCCAGTCTTCTAAATCAACAACATCATTCAATGGATGGTTAATAATGAAACAAGTACCTCAAATTAATCATCCTTCCTGGTTGGTCTTTGAACCAGGCAATGCAAAGACTCTCCATCCAGACTGGACATGCTTTGGCTTTTAACAATTAGTATTGGTACGTCCCTACTCTCCACAATTATAGCAAGTTATCTCATTACTCTTACAATTAACAACTTTATGTCCCGTCTTCCCACATTTGAAACACTTTGTCTGAGAACACTGACATTCATTAGCACGATATCTTAAGATACCACACTTGTAGCACCTGACAGGAGTGGGAGCCCCTCCCTTACTTGGCTTCTGTCACACCCCGATTTTGACCCTGAATCGCTGATTCAATACATTCATCATAGTTATTGCCTCTCTACATAGCATACCATACATACCATACCGCATAGTACCTAGAGTATCAGCCGAAATGATTCTTTTTTGAATCTACAGCCAAATCGGTTGAATAAATTGACAGGGGTCCGTCAAATCAATGGACAAAAAATTTCCAAATCAAGCTTGCAAAGATCGGTTTTATCAATCTACGTTTCACGTAATTTAATCTGGTATGCTCGATTTATTTTTCGGCTAAGTTTTCGGTCACTTTTTGACCCGCCTGAGCCTTTTAACCGATCAAAATTTATTTCAAAATTAAAAGAAACACTGTATTTTTTCAATAAGTATATTTCATGTTGATCGATTTAGTGCATCCGATTTGATTTTTCGAGCAAATTTTTGCCCGACTTTTATTCGTAATCAGTCATTTTTATTTTTGTTTCTTTGTCCAAATATCCAAATTAATTAATTAGATTTTTCTACTATTTAGTTTGGATTTGGGCTAGTTTTTTTTAATAAGTTTTATTATTTATTTTTATTTATTTAGCATTTATATGATGATATTTACTAAAAAGAGAAGAAAAAGAACCAAATAAATATCAGCATAGGATCCCCAACATATCTTTTTTTTTATTCGCTTGGAAAGGGACACATGGCCACATGTACCCAAGAGACAATCCTCTCCCTCAGTAAAGGCGTGACAACTAATGCATAGTGGAGGGATCTTTGCTTTTTGATTTCTCTCCACCATGTTGCAAAAAGGAGACTCCCCACTAAATTAAAGGATTGGTCCTCCTGTGAGAGAGTGGAAGTTCTTTTTTTCGTTTCTGGACTTAAAGAAAGAGATTATCTTTCTGCTTTTAAGGGCCAGCTTGAGAAAAGGAGAAAAAAGAAAAAAAAACAAGACGGAGAGATCCATCACTCTCTCCTTCCTTTCTTTCGACGACCGCCGCACCCTTCTCGCTGATAAAACCCAACCTAACGCCCTCCATCTTCAAACACCACATAACCGTCATCTTTAAGCTACATTTTTCTTCCTCCGACTTACCGTGATTCGCCACATCGCTACCGACCACCACAATCTCATCGGGAAACAACGACAAAGGCGTTATCTCGCCGGGACGGAAATATTCGCGACCCTTTCAACTCTCCCATCCACCACACACCTCCTTCAACCACCCTGGTTCACCGGGGTCAACGACCACTTCGTCGAAATTCCATCTTCCGTAGTGCAGGAGGAGTAACAGTAAGCCGTAAAGTACATTCCAAGAAGACAAAGTTTTAGGAGACGGGGCGGATCGTTTGGGTGAACGCATCTTCTCAACTACAAATTTCCGGTTGAACTCAGTAACTTTCATCCTAGCCACATCGGTTCATTTTCTCTCCGGCAACAATAATAGCGTTTACGAATTTCATTTTTCCATTACTTTATGATCTGAGTTTTTCTATCTCGATTCAATTTTTTGTTGATTGTTCTTGACGGTTTGAGTGTTGGATCTAGCTTCTGTTTTCATTTTGTGTTGTTTTTTTCAAATTAGCAGCAGGTTCATTTATGTTTTATTATACTAATTCATGTCCCTATCTGATATATCAGTATTGCTTTTGTTTTACTATCATTGTTATGTTTTATGTTGCAAGTCGGATTAAGTCGTGGTCTTTGACACCGGTCATGTGTCGTTATACCGCCACTCTTTTTTTTTCGATACATTAATGAAACATGGTTATGTCGGTTTCCAATGTCGAGCTCCTACGGTTTTGGTTCCATATATCAGTTCACTAGCCTTCATATAACTTTTTGTAAGTTACTATGATGTTGTTATTTCGTTTATATTTTAACCAAGACATGTGAGTTTAAGGATACCAGATTTGCAATGTCTAGTGTTTTGTTTGTTTTGGTATTTGTGGCGACCTTTGGGTTTTTCTTTATGTTAAGGATTTTATTTTAATAATTTCATCATGGGTTCGTTTTCTCACTTGCAAATTGCTACTTACATGGATTTTTTTATGTTATGTTTGAATCTCAGTTCCAAGTTCAGATGGCCTTGGATTTATTTTCTCTTTTCTTTTAAAATCCACCGGCCCTTTTTTAATTTTTTTGATGGGAAAATTAAGTTGTTGAATAGAATTCTATTTTAAGTTTGTTGGTGTAAAATAGGACGAGGCTTGTTGATAGATTTGTTGAGAAACAACTTTATATTTTGGGTGGTCTATTACATAATGGATACATTTACCTCTTTTCTTTGGTTTACATCATCTCCGTTAGGTTGTAACTTGCTTGTGAACTTTCCAATAATATAGCTTCGCAAATGTTTCGTTTTCTTTCATTGTGTGAAATTCAGATTTTAGATATGTGGACTCGACTCATTTCTTCATGTCGTTACGCCACTAAAATCCCGATAAATTAATGGAAGTTTTCACCGTGTTATGACCTTTGCATACGACATTTCAACTCCATTGTCGTTATGAACAAACCGGTTTATGAACATACATTGGCCGATTCAATTCAAATTTTTATTATAACATTGTCACTTGTTAAAGATTGGATTAAATTGGATAATTTTGTTAACTGATTTTAATTAACTCAAATATTTGATTATATTAATTTTTAATCGAATAATTTTGATAATTAATTTTAATTACCATAATTAGACAACTTAATGGAATTTCCATCAATTTTGTTAATCAAAAAACGGTTTGGTTTTATTTCACGTTCACAGTTTCATCATCCCTTAATAACACAAGTTTGGTTTCATTCAATTTCATCATCTATTCAAAACCTCTTTAAACCGCTAAGATCAAACAATTCTTGATTCAATAAATCTCATGTTTCAAATACCTTTATAAGTCGATTGCTTTTAAGCATCGCTATCAACCTCACATAGCTTACTCTTGGGCTTTCTTACAATGAGACGGTTCACTTACACCTACACTCATACATTGCATTGATTGTTGGTTAGGCCCGATTTAATTATTTCATTATTTTGAATCCCCATTCGACAAAATGTATCCCCACTCCCATAATATGTAATAATTTTACCGTTTTATTTATTTATTTGCTTGACTGTTTAGCTACTTACTAACATAAGAATAAAATGAATTTATTTTCAAAAAGATCAAAATAATGACTCGATCCAACATCGAGTATTTTCTCAATAAACATATCCATCCATTTCTATCCATCTATTTCTATCTATTCCACTTCTTTCAACCCATGTTATTCAAATCTTTCTCAATCGCTCATCAAATGCTTGATCCAACGTCAAGCTATTTTCACAATAAAACTCAAAAATACTTAATTCCTATTTAACACTTTTCAATAAAGATGGAAATGGAACGTGGCGGATACCACACACTCCTAAGACTAAGATTCGAGATGGATATCTCGCTCATCTTAGCTCTCGCCATCATTCAAGATTATCAATGTGGTTTCTTCAAACCCTTTCTCAATCAAATTCAAAAACACTTAATTCTTATTAAACACTTCTGTAAATAAGATGGAAATGGAACATGGTATCACACTCCTGAGACTAGGATTCGAGATGGATATCTCGCCCATCCAAGCTCTCGCCATTACTCAAAACACATCCAAACCAATCAAACTTTTTTTCTCGCCGCCGTGCGATTGACCCTTAAACCCTTTCTCAAACGAAAGGTATTTTGTTTCAAGACATGCAAAGCAATGTTTCGTCCACTTGAACGTGTGAGTAAGCTTGCGACGTTGCCCCTGAATGTTGATTTGTAAATCCATTCGGTCGTGATGCAAACGTCCCCTTCTCCACTTGTTTTGGGTAGTCCAACAATGTTTTCGTCGATTAACACAAAGTAGCTTTCGCTAAAATAGACCAACAAATAAATATTGTCTACCCAGAACTACGTAAGCCTTGAGTTCTCTATTTCACCCAGAGATACGTAGGAGTAGGATTCGTAAATTTTGTCAGGTCCGTTAATAAAAAACTTAGGTTTAGTCTCCTTCATTGAAAATCCAAAAACATTATTCTCTCTTCTACTCTTTATTTCCCACCTAATAACTTGAGAAAGCCTAACATTTCAAACTAACACTAATGCGCATAACTAACCTAACGGTCCCCGTTGAGTACAACGGACGTGAGGGGTGCTAATACCTTCCCCTTGCGTAATCGACTCTCGAACCCTGATTTGGTTGCGACGACCATAATCATTGTCATTCTTTCTTGGGTTTTATCGATATCCCCCCTTTCCTTTTAGGAATAAATAAAGTTTGATGGCGACTATGTTCAGTCCATCATTGCAAGCGTGCGATTACGCTTCGCTAGATCGTGTTCTCCTTTTTTTCAAGGTACGACAGATGGCGACTCTGCTGGGGACAGTTGGTTTCCCTAAGTGAGTCAAGCCTAGTTAGGACGTTTGTGTGCCTTTGTTTGTTTAATTGTGTGGTTTTTCTTTATTTATTGCTTCTATTATCTTTATTATTATATTGATATATCTGTTGTATATTGGTTCCATTGTGATGGTGGTATTTGGATATTTTGATTGCAAACTGTAGTGGGAAATTCATGATCATCAAGCTATGGATAAGCTAGAGATCAAATAACAAGAGTCGCCACCGGGCTTTTATTATTTCCAAAGGAAAAGGGAAAAAGTACGAACAAAACCCAAAAAGTAAGAAGTTTTCAAATAAAAACTAATAAAATGTCAAAGATTACAGGTAAGGGGGTTGGTTACACAGAGGGAAGGTGTTAGCACCCAAAGTGTCCTAGGTACTCCTAGGGAGCCCTTTTTGTGTGCATATGTACTTGGTATAAAGTGATGTTTACAAACAAATAGAATGGGGAGATGAGAAGAGAATTCATTAATTATGTTTTTATGTTTGACAAGACCTTCGGTCTTGTGCCTACGTACCAACATAAAAATGAGGGATCAAAACCTCGTAGTTCGTGATACAAATTTCAAAGTGGATGCATTGCTTTTTAACAAAATTTAAGTTTGAAAGGCACAAAGGCCTACAAATGGTTTGAATGAGTTATTTATTTTTGACTTTTTGAAAGTTTAGGTCAAGTATTGTTAAATTTATTTACAAGCTTGATTTAAGAAAAGAAGTTTGAAAATGCAATGGCATAAGATCAAAGTTTCTATCTTTTTTTTGCAAAGTGGTCAAAGTTTAGAACAAAAGTAGTTCACACAAAGAAGATTTTAAAAAATGGAGGGAGAGATTTTGAAATTAAAGAAATGGGAGAAGATGAAGAGACTATCCTATGTACAATATTAAAAGTTTAGAGTTGAAAAGATCTGACCAAATGGGTAGTGTTGCGGCTGGAAAAATGACAGAGTCGCCACCATCCTTTATTCGTTCCTAAGGAACAGGGAAATAATGATAAAACCTAATAGTTAAGAGTAAGAGACTAGGTTCGGGAGTCGGTTAAGAAAGGGGAAGGTGTTAGGCACCCCTTACCTCCATTGTACTCAATGGGATCCTCCTACAATTCTAGGGCTAGTGTGTGTTTCTAAAGTGCTTGCTTGATATACATTAATTATTTAATTATTTGTTATATTTAGATATAAAAATGTTTTATTATTAACTGGACGAGGGACCCAAAAATATTTTTCATAATTGTACTCGCTAGAGTTTACAACTCTATGCCTACGTACCTTCGCATTAGGCGAGGGATCAGAGTACCGTAGTTCTTCTAGAAAATAATTGTTTGTTTTGTCGTTTTTATCCCTTGAAAACTCTCACGCATCAGGGGCGGAGAAATGATTGATTTTTAAAATGCCTCAATACCTAAGGGTAGAGAACTTATAATTTGAAGTGTGTTGAGATCAATTTTATCCCAATTTATTTAATTCAAAAATATAACATCTAGTTTATTTAAGAAAATAAATAATGTATCCCTTAGATAATATATTCCGTACCCCAATTTTTATCCCTTTAAAACCCTTAGAATTTGTCATAGAATTGTATCCCATATTATCCCAAAGTTATCCCATGATTATCCCATAAAATATCCATAATTTTTTTTATCCCAAATTTCTATCCCATAACCAAGTTTTTTATCCCAAATTTATCTCCTAATTATCTCACATTTGGTATTTCAAATTTCTATCCCAAAATTATTCCACATTTTGTATTCCAAATTTCTATCCCAAAATTATCCCACATTCTTTATTATATCCCAAAATTATCCCATATTTCTATCCCAAAATTATCCCACATTCTTTATTCCAAATTTATATCCCAAAATTATCCCACATTTTTTTATACCATATCTCATTATACATAATTCTTTATCCTGATTTTATCCCTGATTTAACCCTTTAAAACTTTATAGTTGTATCCCATAATCATCCCAAAAATTAAATTTAATTAAACTAACTATCTTAACCCGAACCAAATACATACTTTTGTATTTTTATCTTTGTTATTTTAATTATTGTTTATTAAAAATATTATAATATTTTTATCATAAAATATAGATAGTAGACTAATGTATATATACACATTTGCTGAACGTGATATTTGAGGAAAAATTGAAGAGGATTTTTTTAAAAAATGAATTTATAAATAACATTTATTTTAATTAAGTATTTTAAATCATTAAGTAATTATTTGTCTCTTAAGGATTTTCAATATTAACTATAAAAAGTTTTTATTTTATTTTATTTTAATTAAGTGAGTTAGATACCCTAATAAAATAAATTAATCTAATAACCTAATAAAAATAAAAAGGATATGTTTTGTATTCTTGTTATTTTAATATTTATTATAAGGTTTGGATCTTAAAGAAAATGACATTTTTATCATTCTCATGAATTAGACGTATCGTTAAATTTTAGAATTTTAAATAAATAATAAATAATTTATATTTTTATAACTTAATAAGGATGGCATTTTTAATAAAAATAAATTAAATAATAAATTAAGTGGAACCTAATTATATATTTTTTGTATTACTTACAAAAATAACTTAACTTATCTAATTAATAACTAATATAATTATAAAAAATGACCAAATTAAAACTAATTTAACTATAATTAACAAAACAATTATATTAGAAAAAAATAAACTCCCATAATAATAAATCGATCAATTGTTATATTTTATATTAACAAAAGAGGGTGCAAATCCAAGAGCTTAAATCCCAAAGCATAATTCTAGAAAGGAAAAAAATTATACAACTTAATTTGAGTGAAAATAATAAAAATGAATAAGATGGTAAAATAAAAATAAATAGCAGTAATTGAGGTAGGGGGCGCCCCCATTTGTTTTACATGAACACTAGTATACCCATTAAAAAACATGAATTAAAAATAAAATAGAGTGGTCATTAGTAATACCCATTTATTTTCTTCTCATAGAAGAACATGTTTTAGGATAAGAAACCGAAGAACAAGAAAGTAACCAATATGTAATCCACCGAACAAATCAACAACAACAATGATCTTCTCCCCTTAATATAGTTCATTCTCTCTAAATTTCAACCAAATCTCAAGCAACAATTAAAACATGAATACAAATTAAATCACAAGAAGAAAAGAAACTCAAAGTAGAGGATTTACCGACAACGACAATTGGAGGCGAATTCCAACAGCGACAAAGGCAAATGTGGTGTGGAAAATCTGCTGGTGTCGTCGACGGTCTGCGGCAGTCGTCAGACGATTCTGGAGAAAGCGGTTATACGCACGACGGTAGTTCGATCCAATTCGTTGGTTTGCGGTTTCGCTTTTCTATTTACGCTTCTATGATTTTTTTTAGTTGTTGATATATATGACTGATGTTGGTGTCCTTTTCTCTAAAATTTCTCTTTCTTTTTATAGTTACTGTTTGGAAATCTTCAAATTTAAGGCTTTGATGTTGTCAGTTTAAAGGAAATGATTTTCTTCCTTTTTTTATTTTGGGAAAGGTTTGAATGTTGATTTTGATTTGTTTTGGAAAGAAAATATGTCTCTCTTTCGTAGAAACCGTGTATTGAATTAGGAAATTGGGATTTGAATTATAATGGAAATTATGATAGATCATCACGATGTTTTCTTTTTATGATTTTCCTTAATATAATATAGTAATGACTAAACTAAATGGTAATAACTACCAATAATAATACAATATAATAACAAGAGTTTATGATTTTTTTTTCTAATAAATATTAACACAAAATAAAATATAACAATAATAAATATTAATAAGATGATAATTATGATAATTATAAAAGAGAGCAAAGAAAGAAAGAAAAATAAAGTAAAATAAAAACTAAAAAATATATATAAGATTCTAATAGATTTTGAACTCAAGACCTTATTTTGATTTATTTTTTTTTAGATTAAAAATATATTACATTTGAAAAATAAAATAAAATTGCAAATTTTGATTTTTTTTATATCGAAATAAATAATATAATAAAATAAATTGAAAAGAAAAATAATAAATAACTAAAAACAAATTTTGATTGAAGGTAAAACGTGGAAAGGAGAAAAAATGTAAAACTGAGGATAGTGGGACTTGAGCTTAAGATCTTCCACTTGCAACTCTTACACATTCTTCTCTACCAAACGAGTCATTGCGTTTATTTAAATTAGATTGCCTCCAAAGAATAATATATTAATCAAATTTGATTTCTATTTTTGTCCTTGTATATAAATGATATTAATACCATATACCTTTTTACTTTCCCTGGATTTTTTTCTCTTTTTATAAATGCATAAAATAGTATTTAATTTTAAAAAAAATTAAAAAAATTAATTTTTTTAGAAATGCAATTTATTATTATTAAATAAAACAAAAAAGTAAAAAAAAAATGAGAATGTACTAAAATAAAACGAAAGTCGAGACTCGAACCCGGGACCATATGATAGCTCTCCCTACCCATGTTCTCTTACCAATTATGCCATTTCATTTATTTAAAATAAGATGGTACTAGAAAACATATGAACGGTGGTCAAAATTTGGGGTACAACAACTGCCCCTATTTAATCAGCTTCAAACTGAGATGATGATGACGAGTCTTCATCTTCTTGGGGAGGAGATGGTTAAATATAACGAGGAACCCTAATTTTGACCATGTAGCCAATGGATTCTGGGCATGTGAAAGGATTGAACAATCCTTGACGCTCTATTGGCATCCAGACCAACCTTTGATGGAACCCCAATAATACTCTGGCGATTAGTTTCAGCTCATCCGTGTGAAATTTGCATACAATTCCTATGATCATCCAATCATGTTACTGAAATTGGGTAGGACTTTGACGATCCTCTGATCATTGTTTGATAAAACCTTGGTAGAACCCCTGATAAACTCCTAATAAAATCCTTAACAAAATTCCTGGTGAAACCTCTGATACAACTTCTGATAGAACTCCTGACGATAAGATCCTAATGAAATCCTTTGACAAATCCCTGATGAAACCCTTGGATTAATCCCTTTTGATCAGTTTCAACCTCTCCGGGTGAAACTTGCACATGATTCTTATGATCATCCGTTCATATTTCGGGGATTGGGATGGAGTTTAAAGATCCTCCAGTCGTTGTTTGATGAAACCTTAGTAGAATCCCTGATGAAAGTCTTAATAAAATCCCTGGAAAAAAACTTGATGAAACCCCTGATACAATTTCTGATGGAACCCCTGATGATAAGACCTTGATGGAACCCTTCGATGAATTCCTGTTGGAACCCCTTGATTAATCCCTGATGATCAGTTTCATCCTCTCTGGGTGACACCTGCCTATGATTCCTATGATCATCTGATCATGTCCATGGAGTCGGGTAGGACTTTTAGTGATACCACAATCACTCTGGTTGAGACCCCTTTGGTGATACTCTGGTGAAGCCCCTTGATAAAGTTCTGATAGACCCCCTTGATGGAACCATTTGATGAAACTTCAGATATAATCCCTAGATGAAATCCTTGATAAAACCCTTTTGATGATATCCCTTTATGAAACCCCTTGATATAAATCTAGTGAAACCAATTGATGGAACCCCTTTATGAAACTCCTGATATAACCCCTTTTGATAGAATCCTTTGATGAAACCCCTGATAAAATCCTTGGTGAAACCCACAGTGGAACCCTTTGATAAAACTAATGAAACCCTTTTGATAAAAATCTGATGAAATCCCTAATGAAACCCTTAATGGAACATTTGATGAAACCTCTTAATGAAAACCTTTTTGATCAATTTGAACCCTTCTGACTGAAACTTGCATACGATTCCCATGATCATTCGATCGTTTTACGGGAATCAGGTAGTACTCTACTAATACACCAATTAATTTGGATGAAACCCCTTTGTAAGATTCTGGCAGAATCCCTTGATGGAATCTTTCGATGACATTCCTGATAAACCCTTTTTGATAAAATCCCTTGACAAAACCTTTTTGATAAAATCCCTTGATAAAATTCTGGTGGAACCCTTTGATAGAAAATTGGGTGAAACCCTTTGATAAATCCATGATGAAACCCCTTGATAATAACACTTTGTTGAAACTTCTTGGTAAAACCCTGGTGAACCCTTGATGGATAATGCTCTGATAAAAAGCCCATTGATTGAACCCCTTTGATAAAACTCCTTTGATAAAATCCCTTGGTGAAATCCCTTGATAGAACCCCTTGATGAAAATCCTTTATACTTCTGATAAAACCCCTAATGGAACTCCTGGTAAAAACTCTTTGATGAAACCCTTGGTGGAAACCCTTGGTGGAACCCCTTGAAAAATCCCGGTGTAAACCTATGATAAAACCCTGGTGTATTTGATGGGATGCATCCCTTGTAGGATAGGTTAATAAGTTGGAGATGTGAGAGGTAAGACCTTCTCCATGGTTGATAATGATTATTCAGGATGATCGACTACTGGATATATTCTTTGACGACTCACGGTGAGTGAGTTTGCTGGGAAAGTCCTTTATTGAAAAGGCTTTATGAAGATGTTACTTACTGGGGAAGACTGGTGTCACGTAAGATGATTGTCTACTGGGGAATATGTTTCTAGGCGTGATTCCCTAAGGAGCGTGAGTGTTGGAGAAAGTCCTAATAAATTCATGCAAGGATCCGGTGAAGGAATTGTATACCATTAGGGCATACTAGGGATAATGCTGCTAAGTAGTTTTTGCTTGGAAAATGAGCTCCAAGGATACTTACTGCGGGATTATCCTTAAGACCAACCCACTGGGGTGTACAATGAAAAAAGAGCTCGGGAGAAGCTTGGACTGAGATCTATCACCGATTAGCTGGGGATATCCAGACTCTCACGATGAGTCTTGAGTCTCAGTCTGTGTTATGTATTTATGTTATGTATGCATGTTATGCTATGTCATTTATGCATGTTTAGTGTTTGTATGGTATAATGATCCATATTAATGGATATGCTACGCGTGATATGATGTATTAATGCAATGATTGATACACATGATGTATTAGTCTCGGGTTGCACCGCTGAAGATTGGGCCATTTGTAGGTATTGAGTGCCAAGCAAGGTTGGGCTTTTGTGAGATGCCAATCGAAGTTGGGCTTTTATGATGAATGTCAAATGAGGTTGGGCTTTTAGGATATAGGTGCCAAGTAAGATTAGGCTTTTGTGTGGTGCCAAGTAAGATTGGGCATGCGTAGATGTTAGATTCATGATATGGAAATGTGCTATATGAATGAGATGATATGAATGGTTTGACGCTAGAGCGTAGCGACATGATTAATGCATGACAATGATTTGAATGTTTCCACAAGTGCCCCTGTGGTGGGTCGTGGATTGTTAGGGATTAGAGAGGTTGTTTGTGTAACCCAGTTATTTCGTCAAAAGGTGGTAGGGTGTTACGCTAGCATGGCTTCCCGATACCCGTTTGAAACTTGACGATTGTTGATCTATGATAGATCTTGTACATGCATATTGAAAGTATTGAGAAGGATTGTCCCTGCAGTATCCCATAGTTGCCCCTGTCTGTTAGGTCTTTGAAGAAATTCATGTCAATATGAATTTGAAGTGACTTAGCCATACCATGTACTTGAGACGCCATGCCGTAATTTTAGCCTTGGAGAGATTCGTCCTTGACTAATCGCCCCTGGAATGATATTCCCTAGATGAACTGTTCTTTTGAAGCAGTCTTTTTTGATCAAGCCTTACGGCGGTCTGTCCCGGATTGATAAAGGCTTGGAGGGTATTTCCTGTAAAGGAACTTGGATCCCATCATGATGTAATATGACTTTGATATGGATTGCCCCGTATATGAATTCTGAAAAGTATGTATCTGATTATTAGGGTCTAGAGGAGTATTATGAGAAGGAACTTGGATCCTACAATGTTGCGATGTGACCTTTATATGAATTGCCCCAGTATTTGAATCTTTGAAAAATATGCCCCAGATTAGATGACTTTTTGGAGTGATTGGCCTCAATATGCCCCTGAGTTGGTAAGCCCCGGTATGAGAGTCTTGAAAGAGTCTTCTGATCACGAGGGTCATGGATGTTATTTGACATAGGTGTATCAAATATTGAAAGGTTTCTCCTCTAATCGATAGGATCTTCAGATGATGTGCCCCTATGATTATAAGGATTTTCCCTCTAACTAGAAGGATCCTTAGGTGACTTTCCCTTAGTCCATAATGTCTCGAAGTGGTGTGCCCCTGATCAGACCATTGTTGATATTTCCTTGGTGCTAAGTATTGATTTGTGAGAAAAATGTTCTTTTTGAAAAGTAATTATAACATCATGCTCATGCAAGTTTTTGAAATTGAAAATTATTATGGAAAACAAACATGGTGTATATATATGATATATGGCCATGAGGTTGGCACAAATGAAGATGTGATAGAACAATATGGTTAGTAACAAACATTCAGAGTCAGTTTAACGCAAATTTTACTGAGTATGCATTCATAGTGAACCTAGATTCAATTAGGACTTGTAAATGTTATAACGTGGCCTGGTTCACGGTTTATGAAACAAAAGATATAAGGCTCAAATTTTAATTTTATCCCACCCCTTCTCCTTGATGATCTTCATTCCTAAATCCAATTAATTCAACAAATGCATTTAGTCTGCAAGAGAATTTTGATAGATAATGATGGAAGTAGATGTAATGATTCAAGTACTGATGAGATTCTTGAGGTGGCAGTCACTTACTTTCACTTACAAGCTTGTTTCTATTTTTTTTTGCTTTTTAATCCCTATTTTTGCATGGACCAATTCTTTTGAATTCTGGTCCATCAGGATGCCCTAACTTTTGCCTAAGTCAACTCCGTTTTGGTTTTTGACTTAGCGGGCTTTTTTTTTTAAAACATGATGCCCTAACTTTTGCCTAAGTCAAATTTTTAGGTTTTCTTTTTGACTTAGAGGGCTTCTTTTTTGAAACAACTCTCGCGATATTTACTTTTGATTTTGAAGGCTGTGATTGCCATGTTAGCTATTGCTAGCTTTGTCCTCATTGCTTCCTCGATGTTGAATGGTATAAGGAAGATGTTGCTTGAACCTCTTACTGATGTGATTATGGAATATTTCTCTTGAGACTAGAATGCATCATTGACTTAATTGAAACTACCCTGCCCCTGGTTAATATTAAGGGTTTTTATGAATAGAAAAATAAACACCAACTTCTGGCTCGAGGGGGTTGACTACGGATTATCTCCTTATTTCTCCAGTGTTTGGGAAGTGAAATAATGCCTTACATCGTCAGCCAGGTCTTACTATTAAAAGCATAGTCAGCAAAAAAATTTATTTCATTCTCCTCATAAGTTTGTTAATAGGTGAGAGGTGAAAATAAAAGGTTTGATTGATTTTTATTCTCATTTTCATGATGGAATAAGAAAGAGAGTGCAAACAAATGGATTGATTTCAAAAACATGCATGCTCATTTTATTAAAATTATTTCCCAAAGAGTACAACTTTTAATACAAAAAACACTTAGCAAAAAAAGAAATTACAACTAGCAATGATAAAGTCTATTGATTCCAGGGATGAGCTTCATTGTTGATCCATTATCTTTAGGGGATGCTTTTCTTGACGTCCTTGTACATTGTTAAAGTAAGGGTGACCATTCATCAATGGGACTCCTTCTTTGAAAGTCAATTGTAGGTCTTGTACTTTGTGCTTACATCAGGCATTGTCGCCATGACTTCTAGGGTATAGACCAGGAGAGAGATCATTCGGTTGTAGTCCTACTAGGGCACCTCTGATTAAGTCATGAGACGTTAGTATAGGATCCAATTTCCTTCCAAGCTTCCTTTGTTGTGATTAATGAGGCGCATAGGGTTGCTGCTAAAGAAGATATTGTTGCAGACCTTGTTACGGTGACATCATCCAGGTTCGTTGTATTTAAAGCATTTGGATAGGCCGGTGGATTGCAAGGCAAAGGGTTACCTTCTCTCTTAAATGGTACTTTCTCTTTTTGAGACATGTGGCAAGTTCATTTGTGAGCATTGAGAGACTTGCTAGCTGGATAGGGAAGAAAGTGGAAAGGATATGCAAATGTATATGTATGTATGCAAATGCCCGAAAATGCATGGGTATGCAAAAATATTATTTATTTTTTACTTTGAAGGTATGCTAAAAGGTTTTCTTTTAGATGCAATGCAAGTGTTACATTAGGATAATGACAAATAAGAGAACCCACACGGGTTTAGAGATTGTGATGGATATAGAACCCACATATGGATTTAAGGATAATGTCGAATATAAGGACACCTTGTTTAAAAAGGTTCCTTATTGATAGGGGTAATAATTGCCATGGTAATCCCAAACGATTTTGAGATATGTAAGATAATATGCAAGCATGACCTAGTTAAGGGTAGATTCCTTATGATATGTCAGATCTTAGGCTTAGACTACCCAATCCCCTCACTTGTAGGATATAAATTTTTTGTAGGATGATAGCCCTAGAGTCATGGATTATACCCTTGTTTTACCATGAGAAGGAGCAAGCCTTCCTACGGTAATCCTTCGGGATAAGTCTCGTCTAGGCGGGACCTTAGAAACGACCTTTGCAGGTTGATAACATAAGGTCACCCTAAGTTAAGATGGTTCTAGAAGAGGTCCCCAGAGTCATGGACCGAACTCAAAGTTTTATCACGAAGAAGTGTTGGCCTTCTCATGACAATCCTTTTGAATTGATCTATTCTGGGCGGAATCGTCATCAAAGACCCTACGGGATGAAAACCCCGGTGGCCGAGACAGGACGATCCCTTATTTAAGCTTATTTTTTTCTCAAGCCTGGGTTTTGGCTTCCCACCATTGAAAATCCCAATCAATATGATATGATAGGCATAATAATATAATAAAGAATAAAGTGAATAAATAAATAAATAAACATAAATAAAGGAAAGCAAATACACATAGAAACAAGCACAACCCTAAAACCCAAGGTTAGGATGGACTCTCTTTAGGGAAAGTATAGGAATTCCCCAGCAGAGTAGCCAGCTGTCGCGGCTGGAAAAATGACAGATTCGCCACCATCCTTTATTCGTTCCTAAGGAACAGGGAAATAATGATAAAACCTAATAGTTAAGAGTAAGAGACTAGGTTCGGGAGTCGGTTAAGAAAGGGGAAGGTGTTAGGCACCCCTTACCTCCATTGTACTCAATGGGATCCTCCTACAATTCTAGGGCTAGTGTGTGTTTCTAAAGTGTTTGCTTGATATAGATTAATTATTTAATTATTTGTTATATTTAGATATAAAAATGTTTTATTATTAAATGGACGAGAGACCCAAAAATATTTTTCATAATTGTACTCGCTAGAGTTTACAACTCTATGCCTACGTACCTTCGCATTAGGCGAGGGATCAGAGTACCGTAGTTCTTCTAGAAAATAATTGTTTGTTTTGTCGTTTTTATCCCTTGAAAACTCTCACGCATCAGGGGCGGAGAAATGATTGATTTTTAAAATGCCTCAATACCTAAGGGTAGAGAACTTATAATTTGAAGTGTGTTGAGATCAATTTTATCCCAATTTATTTAATTCAAAAATATAACATCTAGTTTATTTAAGAAAATAAATAATGTATCCCTTAGATAATATATTTCGTACCCCAATTTTTATCCCTTTAAAACCCTTAGAATTTGTCATAGAATTGTATCCCATATTATCCCAAAGTTATCCCATGATTATCCCATAAAATATCCATAATTTTTTTTATCCCAAATTTCTATTCCATAACCAAGTTTTTTATCCCAAATTTATCTCCTAATTATCTCACATTTGGTATTTCAAATTTCTATCCCAAAATTATCCCACATTTTGTATTCCAAATTTCTATCCCAAAATTATCCCACATTCTTTATTATATCCCAAAATTATCCCATATTTCTATCCCAAAATAATCCCACATTCTTTATTCCAAATTTATATCCGAAAATTATCCCACATTTTTTTATACCATATTTCATTATACATAATTCTTTATCCTGATTTTATCCCTGATTTAACCCTTTAAAACTTTATAGTTATATCCTATAATCATCCCAAAAATTAAATTTAATTAAACTAACTATCTTAACCCGAACCAATTACATACTTTTGTATTTTTATCTTTGTTATTTTAATTATTGTTTATTAAAAATATTATAATATTTTTATCATAAAATATAGATAGTAGACTAATGTATATATACACATTTGCTGAACGTGATATTTGAGGAAAAATTGAAGAGGATTTTTTTAAAAAATGAATTTATAATTAACATTTATTTTAATTAATTATTTTAAATCATTAAGTAATTATTTGTCTCTTTAGGATTTTCAATATTAACTACAAAAAGTTTTTATTTTTTTTTATTTTAATTAAGTGAGTTAGATACCCTAATAAAATAAATTAATCTAATAACCTAATAAAAATAAAAAGGATATGTTTTGTATTCTTGTTATTTTAATATTTATTATAAGGTTTGGATCTTAAAGAAAATGACATTTTTATCATTCTCATGAATTAGACGTATCGTTAAATTTTAGAGTTTTAAATAAATAATAAATAATTTATATTTTTATAACTTAATAAGGATGGCATTTTTAATAAAAATAAATTAAATAATAAATTAAGTGGAACCTAATTATATACTTTTTGTATTACTTACAAAAATAACTTAACTTATCTAATTAATAACTAATATAATTATAAAAAATGACCAAATTAAAACTAATTTAACTATAATTAACAAAACAATTATATTAGAAAAAAATAAACTCCCATAATAATAAATCGATCAATTGTTATATTTTATATTAACAAAAGAGGGTGCAAATCCAAGAGCTTAAATCCCAAAGCATAATTCTAGAAAGGAAAAAAATTATACAACTTAATTTGAGTGATAATAATAAAAATGAATAAGATGCTAAAATAAAAATAAATAGCAGTAATTGAGGTAGGGGGCGCCCCCCATTTGTTTTACATGAACACTAGTATACCCATTAAAAAACATGAATTAAAAATAAAATAGAGTGGTCATTAGTAATACCCATTTATTTTCTTCTCATAGAAGAACATGTTTTAGGACAAGAAACCATTTTCTCTCCTGAAGAACAAGAAAGCAACCAATATGTAATCCACCGAACAAATCAACAACAACAATGATCTTCTCCCCTTAATATAGTTCATTCTCTCTAAATTTCAACCAAATCTCAAGCAACAATTAAAACATGAATACAAATTAAATCACAAGAAGAAAAGAAACTCAAAGTAGAGGATTTACCGACAACGACAATTGGAGGCGAATTCCAACAGCGACAAAGGCAAATGTGATGTGGAAAATCTGCTGGTGTCGTCGACGGTCTGCGGCAGTCGTCAGACGATTCTGGAGAAAGCGGTTATACGCACGACGGTAGTTCGATCCAATTCGTTGGTTTGCGGTTTCGCTTTTCTATTTACGCTTCTATGATTTTTTTTAGTTGTTGATGTATATGACTGATGATGGTGTCCTTTTCTCTAAAATTTCTCTTTCTTTTTATAGTTACTATTTGGAAATCTTCAAATTTAAGGCTTTGATGTTGTCAGTTTAAAGGAAATGATTTTCTTCCTTTTTTTTTATTTTGGGAAAGGTTTGAATGTTGATTTTGATTTGTTTTAGAAACCGTGTATTGAATTAGGAAATTGGGATTTGAATTTTAATGGAAATTATGATAGATCATCACGATGTTTTCTTTTTATGATTTTCCTTAATATAATATAGTAATGACTAAATTAAATGGTAATAACTACCAATAATAATACAATATAATAACAAGAGTTTATGATTTTTTTTTCTAATAAATATTAACACAAAATAAAATATAACAATAATAAATATTAATAAGATGATAATTATGATAATTATAAAAGAGAGCAAAGAAAGAAAGAAAAATAAAGTAAAATAAAAACTAAAAAATATATATAAGATTCTAATAGATTTTGAACTCAAGACCTCATTTTGATTTATTTTTTTTTTAGATTAAAAATATATTACATTTGAAAAATAAAATAAAATTGCAAATTTTGATTTTTTTTTATATCGAAATAAATAATATAATAAAATAAATTGAAAAGAAAAATAATAAATAACTAAAAACAAATTTTGATTGAAGGTAAAACGTGGAAAGGAGAAAAAATGTAAAACTGAGGATAATGGGACTTGAGCTTAAGATCTTCCACTTGCAACTCTTACACATTCTTCTCTACCAAACGAGTCATTGCGTTTATTTAAATTGGATTGCCTCCAAAGAATAATATATTAATCAAATTTGATTTTTATTTTTGTCCTTGTATATAAATGATATTAATACCATATACCTTTTCACTTTCCCTGGATTTTTTTCTCTTTTTATAAATGCATAAAATAGTATTTAATTTTAAAAAAAAATAAAAAAATTATTTTTTTAGAAATGCAATTTATTATTATTAAATAAAACAAAAAAGTAAAAAAAAATGAGAATGTACTAAAATAAAACGAAAGTCGAGACTCGAACCCGGGACCATATGATAGCTCTCCCTACCCATGTTCTCTTACCAATTATGCTATTTCATTTATTTAAAATAAGATGGTACTAGAAAACATATGAACGGTGGTCAAAATTTGGGGTACAACAGGTAGTGTAGTGGGAAATTCATGATCATTAAGCTATTGACAAGCTAAAGATCAATTAACAAGAGTCGTCACCGCGATTTTATTGTTTCCAAGGGAAAAGGGAAAATGCGAACAAAATCCAAATAGTAAAAAGTTTTCAAATAAAAACTAATAAAAGTCAGAGATCACAGGTAAGGGGGTTGGTTACACAGAGGGAAGGTGTTAGCACCCAAAGTATCCTAGGTACTCCTAGGGAGCCCTTTTTGTGTGCATATGTATTTTGTAGAAAGTGATGTTTACAGACAAATAGAATGGGGGGATGAGAAAAGAATTGATTAATTATATTTTTTTGTGTTTGACAAGACCTTCGGTCTTGTGCCTACGTACCAACATATAAATGAGGGATCAAAACCTCGTAGTTCGTGCTAGAAATTTCAAAGTGAGTATGTTAGTTTTAACAACAATTAAGTGTGAAAGGCACAAAGGCCTGAAAATAGTTTGGATGAGTTATTTCTTTTTGGCTTTTTGAAAGTTTAAGTCGAGTATAGTTAAGTTCATTTAAAAGTTGATTTAAGAAAATAAGTTTGAAAATGCAATGGCATAAGGCCAAAGTTTCTACCTTTTTGTAAAAGTGGTCAAAGTTTAGAACAAAATAATTCACACAAAGAAGGTTTTGGAAATGGAGGGAGAGATTTTGAAATTAAAGAAATGGGGAGAAGATGAAGAGACTACCCTAGATACAAGAAATTTAAAAGTTTAAAGTTGAAAAGATCTGACCAAATGGGAGCAATCCAATAGACAAGTATGTCAATAGAAACCCATAATTCCCTTGGACTTTTTCGAATCACGAAACACACACATGCACAATTATATCAATCTTGAAGAACAAAGGCATAAAATAAAGATGGCCTCATCCAAGCTTATCCACTTCAATGATCTTCTTTAGAATAGCCTATGTAACAGATGAATTCCACAAGTCACAGGTTCAACATAACAACTTAACAAGGATCAATGTTGCAGATGGATCCGGAAAGATCTTGAATGATGTATCAGATGAATTCACACTTGCAAGTTCTTGGTATTTTAACAAATTGGCATTGGCAAAGTCCATTAGCAAAGGAATGTTGCCTAAATTCTAAGCCAATTGGGGAGATCAAAACAACAGTCCACTCAAATTGTCTTTTAGGGTTTTTGTTATTATTATGTGCATTAATGGTCAAAGACCAATCATACAAACAAAGCAACAAAGTATATCACACAATATGGTCCAAGTGGACAAAGTGAAAATTGCGTAAACATAAACAATTAGAATGATATGTACAATGACAAATGATAATAAAGTAATAAAAATAAATTGCATTCAAACTAAAAGCTTGAAAGTAAAAGTTAATGGTTAGTAAGTTAATAGTTAGTTTTGTTTTGCTTTATGATGTTAGGACATTCTTTGGAGAACACTCAACCCACTTGCCACAAGCATGGATCCTTGAATCAAAACATCTTCCAAAGGAAGGAAAGAAGGCCATGTTTCCACACAATACCATGGAAGAGGGGAGACTTACAATCTCACTAACTAGAATGCCTATGCCTTTTGTGTCACAAATTTAGCGCTATGTTAAGCAATCATAATTGGACTTATGTAGAAGTCACAACTATTTGAGGCCGGGCAATAAGAACTATGCTCATTAAACATACCACACACAAAAAATATGCAAAGGTGTGGCGTAATCTCATCCATACTCATGTTAATCTTTCAATCAACTAGTATTAGGACTTTGAGATGTCATTGGCCAATTGAAAATGAATGGATGAAGAAGGGGAATTAGATGAAGAGGGAAAGGGATGGATGAAATCATAAATTGGTCAAAAGAGGACTTTTACCAAATTAATATTATTCATTCATTTTGGGAGATGGAATGTACATTCCATCAATCCCCTAAATCCAATAATATTAACTTGACAAAGTCAAATCAACCTTGACCAAGGCCCAACAACAAATGAGAAACTCAAATAAGTCAATCCAAATGGTCAACACAACTAAAATGGCATTTATTCAATTAAAATATTAAAATAATGCATTAAATTCAAATATGTTTTGTCCAAATCCTAAAATCACATCAAAACACCAAATAAATGGCCATGTGATTTATCATAGGTCAAACAAGGTCAAAGGACCTTGGAGAAAAAATTTCATAATTTTTGGACACTTAAAAATATTTTTAAACAATTAAAAACAAATGAAAAATCAATTAATTCATGAAAAATATTAATAATGATCCAAAAAATAATTTTAATTCAGAATATGAAAGAGAAAAATATTTGAAATTTTTTGGTGAAAGTCCCATATTTTTTGGATCAATATTGAATTTAATATGAATTATTGAAGAAAATGAAATAAAAAGAAAAATCAGAAATTGCAAAAATACGTGGACCGTCAGATCTCCCTCATTAATTGAGGTGGCAGATCTGATGATCCACAGTGCGTGTTCCACCAATGCACGAGTCAACTGCATGGCAAACTTGTTAATCAAAAGGAACGACTGAGATTATAACGTGGAGCAAGGATCACACGGTCTAGACCTGAGATAACTCCTCACCGGAGCCAGAGCTCCAGTTGTCTTCTCTGGCGAGCTTCGTCGGACTGGTCATCATCAACCATCACCAAAATTTCAAACAGGGACATGATTTTAAAAAGAAAACATCACTGAGCACGAATATCACCTCCATTTCTTCCAATTCCAACTATATTGAGAGATATGTGGAATTTAAAAATGAGGTTCATGATCTGAGTTGCTTCGATTGATCATCAAAATAACTCAAACACCTTGCCTACATTGGTAGGACTTCAGCCAACACAATAATCAAGAGAATTGAGCAAGAAACAAGGAGAATCGAAGAGATCAAATTTTTTGCAAAATAGCTTCAATGGAGGTCTGAGCTTGCTAGATCTTCATCTGAATCGTGCTTTGCTTCACTCCAATTGCTTGCAGAAAAGGAATGGAATGGCTTAGAATCAATGGACTCCTGGAGAATTGAATTCTAAAACAGTAGAGATTCAAGCTCAAATTCAACAGAATTTTTGAAGTTTATCCTCTCAATGTGAAGGGTTTTCTGTGGGGAATCAAAGCTTGCACATTGTGTGTGTCGATTATGAGCAACTGAGCTTCAATTTATAGAGAGTTCAAGTGATAATTGCACACTCCTTCCAAGTTTCAAATTTTGGCAAAGTGAGGTAAGAAAGCTGCATGGGCGCGCATAGGCCCATCAAATGATTGTTCAAAAGTCCATAATGAAGTTCAGATGCATTGGAGGTGGATTGGATTGCAAGGCAATTGAGCATTGTTGTTTGAAGTTTGATCCATGACACATGATACCAGCCTGTTTAAGCCATGCGCAGCCTATGCATTTCGCATCCAAAATGCATGAAATTAAAGAAGATTTTGAAAAATGGAGGGAGAGATTTTGAAATTAAAGAAATAGGGAGAAGATGAAGAGACTATCCTATGTACAAAATTAAAAGTTTAGAGTTGAAATGGGTAGCAATCCAATAGACAAGAATGTCAATAGAAACCCAGAATTCCCTTGGACTTTTTAGAATCAAGCAACACACAAGTGCACAATTATATTATCTTGAAGAGCAAGGCATCAAATAAAGATGGCCACATCCAAGCTTATCCAGTCCATGATCTTCTCCAAAATAGCCAATGTAACAGATGAATTCCACAAGTCACAGGTTCAAAATAACAGCTTCACAATGATCATGTTGCAGATGAACTTAGAGATGTCTTCAAAGATGTATCAGATAAATTTCAAATTGCAAGTACTTGGTTTCTCAACAAGTTGGCATTGGCCAAGTCCTTTAGCATAGGAAGGTTGCCTAGATTCTAAGTCCATTTGTCCAAGATCAAGCCAACAATCCACACAATTTTTTTTAGGGTTTTGGTTATTATTATATGCATTAATGGTCAAAGACCACACAAACAAGCAAGGTATACACAAACAAAATATATCACACAATATGGTCCAAATGGACAAAGTGAAAATTGAATTAACATAAACAATTAGAATGATATGAACAATGGCAAATGAATAGAAGCAAAAATTAATGGCATTAAAGTAAAGGACTTGAAATTAAAAGTTAGTAGTTAATTGGTTAGAAGTTAGTATTGTTTTGATTTTGCTTTTTAATTGAAGTCATTCTTTGGAGAACACTCAACCCACTTATCACAAGCATGAATCCTTGAACCACGACATCTTCCAAAGGAAAGAAAAAAGGCCAAGTTTCCACACAATACCATGAAAGAGGGGAGACTTACAATGTCACTAACTAGAATGCTTATTCCTTTTATGTCACAAATTTAGCGCTACGTTAAGCAATCGTAATTGGACCTATGTAGAAGTCACAACTATTTGAGGTTGGGCAATAAAATTTTGGTGTTAATGCATGTTAGAGACATAGTATAATGGACTATGCTCATGAAACATACCACACACAAAAACAATATGCAAAAGGTGTGGCCTAATCTCATCCATACTCATGTCAATTTTTCAATCAACTATCCTTAGGATTATCAGATATCATAGGCCAAATGGAATGAATGAATGAAGAAAGGGAATAAGATGAAGTGGGAGGGGAATGTATCAAATCACAAATTGGTCAAAGGAGGACTTTTACCAAATTAATAGCATCCATTCATTTTGGGAGATGGAATGTACATACCATCAATCCCCTAAATCCAATGATATTAATTTGACAAAGTCAAATCAACCTTGACCAAGGCCCAACAACAAGAGTCAAACATAAACAAGTCATCACAATTGGTCAACAAATTTATTTGGCTTTTATTCAAATTAAAATACTAAAATAGTGCATTTAAATTAAATAAGGTTTGTCCAATTCCTAAAATCTCATCAAAACACGAAAGAAATGGGCATGAGATTTATCATAGGTCAAACTTGGTCAAAGGACCTTGGAGAGAAAATTTCATAATTTTTGGACATTTAAAAATATTTTTAAACAATTAAAAACAAATGCAAAATAATTAATTCATGAAAAATATTAATAATGATCCAAAAAATAATTTAAATTCAGAATATGAAAGAGAAAAATATTTGATTTTTTTTGGTGAAAGTCCCATATTTTTTGGATCAATATTGAATTTAATATGAATTATTAAAATAATGCAATTAAAATATCAGAAAAAACGTGGACTACTTGATCTCCCTCATTAATTGAGGTGGCAGATCAAGTGGCCAGAAACGCGCTATCCAAGATGGACTCAAGTCAGCGCACCATAACATTGGTAATTCAAATGCACGCTCCAGATTAAAACAAATCAAGAGGATCATGTGGCTGTAAGACATGCAAACACATGGCCGGAGCTGTAGCTCCGGTCTTCTTCTCCGGTGGACCTCACCGGACTGGTCCACCTTCAACCATCACCAAAATTAAAAACAAGAACATGATTTCAAAGTAAAAATGGCACTGAGTTTGAATCTGGCCTCAATTCACACTAACTCCAAGTATATTGAGAGATACATGGAGTTGAAATTTGAGGTACATGAACTGAGTTGCTTTGATTTGGCCTCAAAGCAACTCAGTCTTCTTGCCTACATTGAAAGGACTTAAGACAACCAAAGAATCAATAGAATTGAGCAATAATTAGAGAGAATCAAAGAGATCAAAATTTCTGGAAAATACCTTCAATGGAGGTCTGGATTCAACTGATCTTGCTCTTGCTCGTGCTTGATCTCACTCTAAATGCTTGCAGAATAAGGATTGAATGCTCAAAAGGCTATGGATTCCTGGAGATTTGAATTTCAAAACAGTGGAAATTCAAACTCAAATTCAAGTGAATTTCTCAGGTTTATCCTTTGCAATATGAGGGTTAGAGTTAGGGGATCAAAGCTGGCGCCAATGTGTGTCAATTGCTGAGCATATGAGACTCTATTTATAGCTGAATCCATTGCTTTTTGCACACTTGAATTCACTTTCCAAATTTGGTCATTGATGATGCATGGGTGCATGGGCGCACATAGGCCCATAAAATCATTGCCATAAATCCACAAATGAGTGTGAGATAGTCTGAATTTAGCTTGGATTGCAAGGCAAGTGTACATTTTGATTTGAAGTTTGATCTTTGCCAAGTGATGACACCATGTTTATGCCATGTGAAGCCTATGCATTCCTTGTCCAAAATGGATGAATTTGAGCTCTTTAGAAAGGTGAGATCAAGAGGAATAACTTTCATGTTCAACGCGTTTCCATTTGGAGTTTGTAACTTGAAGAAATTTGAAGTGGAAGTTTGGAAATTTTTGACATACCAAAATTTTTCTAAGTGTCAAGCCATGTGTCTCAATGTTCCACCTTGCTTAACTTTTTATATGAGCTTCAAATGAGAAAAAGTGTCTTCATAAAAGTTGTATCGCTTTCAAAGACCTTCAAAATGGTCACCAATTTCATGTCATTTGGATTTGAAATGATAGAGTTATGCATTTTTTAAGTTTGGAAAAATCACTTGATCAATGGTATAGATCAAAAGTGACCTATAATGTAACCTCATATCACATGCTCAAAAAAGTTTAATTAGCTCCCACTCCAAACATAAAAGTTTAAGTAGACACATTGAATTTGATTGTGCAACTTGGAAATATTCCATCTCATAAAAAGTGAGCAAGCTATGGCCTTGGGAAGTTGACTTTCAAATTAGGGTTAAGACAAAATGACCTATAATGTTTCAACATAGAAAATGTTTTTCCATGCAAAACTAGCTCTAGGTCTCAACATGAAAGTTGTTTTGAATGTAATTTAGAGTAACTCTTTAGAACAACCTTTATATCCTTTATTTGGTTTACTAAGTCTTTCATGTCGAAAGATATTGACTAAAAGTGCTTAAGTAAAAGTAAACTTAACAAGACTAAGATAAATGGCAAAAAATAAATGGCGAAGAATAAATTGCATAAAGTAAATGCAAAGGATAAATGACTGGTAAATGTAAAGGAAAATTGGTAAAGATCTTTGAAAATTATAAGATAAAACTTTAAAGAAATAGTGTTTGTTTACACGTACATTTTCCAGATAAGACTCTTTTCTCACGGGTACTTTGAGTATTTTGCAGGAATTTTGTACAAGTTTTCACACACTACATTCTGATAACAATTATCCTATTTATATACAAACAAAATAAATGTCAGTAACGAATAAATCCTAAAACTATGACACTTGGCTCTCTGCATAACTTCCTTTCGCCAGGTGCTTCCACGCGTCTTCTGCCAAACGTCATAACTCTTTTGAATTTGAATTTCCGCTTTACGTCGAAACGACGCGTCTCTTCAGACTTGTCGAATTGTCGAAATATCATAACATCATCCATACTTGTCAAAGACGTCTTTTCATCTGCAGACATCTTCTCTTGTCGAAATGTCGAACCACCAATCTGTCGAAGTGTCGAAAACACTTATCAACTAAACTGTCGAAAATGCTCTTCAAGTATATATCTTTCCAGTCTTTTTTGTAAGCATCTCCATTTGTCGAAAACACTATTCTGCTTATTAATTTCATGGCGTCGAAAATACATGTATACAAATTGCCCCCCAGCAAAGATGTTTCGACTACTCTGGAGAAACAATCATTTGTTGTCAACCAATATTTCGATGCCATGTCATTAATTCCACTATTTCCAAACTCCTATAGTCTCAAGTTCCCAGATAGATTCATCATTACACTTTTTTCAGAAACGTCATGTCTAGCCCACGTTTAGACTTTACCCCCATCATTTCCTGAACCTAACATCATGGCCTTTTTCAACTTCCACATCTTCATCATCACCATTGTGATTCAGCCACGTGTCCCACGATTATCATCAAGAACTCAAACGTTTTTATCATCTTCCCTTATAAATACTTACAACCTATTTTCTCTGAAACTTTTTCACGCTTCAAACTTTCTTCTTCATACCCATTTTCATACTTTCAACTTTTCTGAAAAAATTTCTTTGTTCTTCTTAACAATGACTCCTCCAAAATCTTCCAGCAGCAAACATTCCAAGAAGACCCAAGGTTCAACTCTTCATCCTGCACATGAGTTGAATGGACCAATGACTATTGGAAACCAACAATACGTTCCTGAACCTCCCAATGAGAGAGAGAAGGAATGTATCTACAAATCCCAGGTATTAATCCCTGTTCTTGTTTCTGGTATTTGTCACGCTATGTTAGGTCCACTCCCCAGTCCAGATATTAAACCAGATCGTCTGAAAGAATTTTTTCCCACCTATTTCCATACCAAACCCATAGGTGCTGGAGTAAAACCTCAACCTCAAGAGAAAACTGTAGAACAAATTGACCCACAAAGTTCGACTGATGATGGAGAGTTAAATTTAACTTATTTGAATTATGCTAGGATCTTTAGAACTTGTCCATGGTCGAAAGACCCTTTAGACTATTTATCCTGGCTAGATAAGGTTGAAAAGATTAAAGGAGATTTCTGGAAGGAAATAGGTATTTTCGACCTCATTCAGTTGTCGAGAGTAGGACCCAACATTTGCCCCAATATGCTTCTAGCTTCCCTCTATTTTTGGGACAGTACCTATAACACTTTTCACCTTCCTTGTGGGATGGTCACACCCACTCTCTTCGACGCAGCAGCCATCGTTGGCCTTCGCCCCAATGGGATAGATTTTGACCCCACCAACCTAAATGAAGATACTATAGCTTTTGACACTAGCTTTGCTCCATGTCGCAACCTGAAAAATACAGTGCGCGAAAAAACAACCGGCGAAAGAAAATGACAGAAGAGTCGCCACCGTGCGTTATTCATCCCAAAGGATGGAAAGGAAACGCTCGAAGTAAACATGAAAAAGGAAAGGACAAGGTATTAGCACCCCTACGCATCCGTAGTACTCTACGGGGTCCACTTTTGTAGTTCTTGTCTAAAGGGTGTGAGTTTATCTTGTGCTATTTACTAAAAAAGGGGTTAAATGAGAATGACTCGCGCGGATGTCGCATCCACTGCATACGTATCTCATCTGAATATGAGAATCAGAGTCTTCGTAGCTCGGCTGACCTATGGGTTGGGGGGATGTGTGCTCGCTAATACATCGCGTCTTATGCCTACGTATCTCATCTGGAATGAGAATCAGAGCAAGCCGTAGTTCGGATAACTACGGGGTTATGGATTGGGTTTTGGACGAACGACGTCACTACGCAATCTACCGGATGCTCGACCTTTGGAGACTTACTCGTCTGTAGTAGAAGGAGTTAACGTGTTGCTTTGGGTTTTAGGGTTTGGGATGCTCAAGGGAAAAAAGGCAGTCCTTGACGAAGGAACCGCGCTACCTGCAGGGATACGAACACATACAAAACAAACATGTATAAAGTAAATGTGCCAACAAGGGGCTCAGAAGTAAATAAACAAAAGAAGACAAATGCCTCCTATCAAGGTCTTCCAGCTAAGAAAGCGATAAAATGCGGAAAAGAGGTAAAAGTACCACACGGATGAAGATCCGAAGTAACAACAAATAAAGGAGTGAGAAACCCAGGGATCTCCCAAGCTAATGCCATCAAAGAAAGGTGAGTTAGTACAGGTAATCAGAATGAACCTCCAGGGGGTATCCCACAAATAAAGTGGGAAAACCACGCAAACCATCTATGCAAGAGTCTGATGGGAGAGACTGGTTGAAATGTTAGGGTTTGCGTGAGATGAAAGTGTGTGAGTCAGATTGAATTTTTCAGAGCTGCCTCGGGGTTGCTCTGAGTTCTCTGTCAGGTTTCTCTCCAGGTTTTGTCCAGGGTTTTGTTTCAAGGAAACCTCAGAGTATTTTTGCTTCTCTTCCTTTTTCTGTCTGATCTCCCTCTTTTATAACCTGATTTTCATGGCTTTGTGGGCTCAAATGAGAGAGGTCCAAGTCCAAGTTTTTTCTATTATATTTTATTTTATTTTATTTTATTTTATTTTATTTTTTAAATAAAGTTTCTTGGATCTAATTCTGATAGACATGATGAAATGCAATATGAAATGCTAAATGAATGCATGAATGAGGAGGGCAAATTTTGGGGTGTTACAGCTGCCCCTATTCAATCATCAGCTAACCCGAGTAGGATGAAAGCGAACAACTTATCAGACAAACGGGGTGAGCTGTGATTGAATACCAAAGACAGACCAAAAATTTGCGCTCCGAGAACACCACAAAACCGCGGAAATACACCGCGCTGTTTATTTTTCTTCCGATCCTCTGACTGGATCTGAATCAGTCTTCTGGCTTAATCTGGAGTTTCGATCCTCTGGCTGAACCTATACTCAATTTAGTCCTCTGGTTGGATATTAATTTTGATCCTCGGGCTGGATACGATTTTGATCTTCTGGCTAGATCTTCTTCGATCTTCTGGCTAGATCTCCTTCGTTTCGATTCTCTGGCTGAATCTATTTCCTTTGATTCTCTGGCTGAATCTACTTCGATCTTCTGGCTAGATCTGAATTGTTTCGATTCTCTGGCTGAATCTATTTCCGGTCTTCGGGCTAGACTTGACTTCGATCTTCTGGCTAGATCTTCTTCGATCTTCTGGCTAGATCTCCTTTGTTTCGATTCTCTGGATGAATCTATTTCCTTTGATTCTCTGGCTGAATCTACTTCGATCTTTTGGCTAGATCCGAATTGTTTCGATTCTCTGGCTGAATCTACTTCGATCTTCTGGCTAGATCTGAATTGTTTCGATTCTCTGGCTGAATCTATTTCCGATCTTCGGGCTAGACCTGACTTCGATCTTCTGGCTAGATCTGGATTGTTTTGATGATAAATTCCCATCATTAGGATCCCGCATCTGAGGCATGCGCTAGTTGACCCTCTTTTGAAATCTACACCCAACCTTCATATTAGATATGCAACTTCGAGAATATTCCACTTTTGGGCTTCGTACATATTCTTCGAGCTAGAACATGTTGTAACGACTCCTCAATTAGACTTGGGCTTGCTGGGGAAATAAAGCTTGTAGGCGACTTCACTGGGGAATCTTCAAATTGAGCCTTAGGCTGGCTTACTGGAAAACGATTCTCAGGCTGAATCTTCGAAATGACCCTGAGGCTGGATCACTGGAACACGATTCTCAGGCTGAATCTTCGAAATGACCCTTAGGCTGGATCACTGGAAAACGATTCTCAGGCTGAATCTTCAAAACGACCCTCAGGATGGATCACTCACGCTTGATCCTCTGGCTGGATCTCCTGACCTTGGTTGTAAAGTAATTCTTCAGTCTGCTTGGAAGAACCTGTTTATCAGCTTATGTATATGCTTGATATGATATGCATGCAAATGCAAATGTTATGCATGGTGTAAAAAGAAATCTGCTTGGGGAAGCAAACTCCGGTAGGGAACAGATCGCTGTATCAATCCTTGAATGCTCTGTGGGGAATGATCCGTTTGCCGGGACCAATGAGCCACCAAAAATAAATTGGGTGCTTGAAAAGTTGACCTTGCGGGGGGAGTATCAACTATGGAAACTTTGTTCGGCGAGGCTCTGTGAGGAGAGTCTGTGGGGAAAACACTTCCTGGGGAAATGTCGTAGGAAACGACCTTTGCTGGGGATATGAACTTGCTAATCGCCCTCAAACTGGGGATTAACAAATCTGTTAAAAATAATCTGCTGGGGAATGAGATGAACACTGGGAACACCACCCTCTCATCTGTTGGTTATGCAACCACTCCGTTGTTGCTAGGAAGATACAGTCTGACACTGTCAACTCCGCTGGGGATATATAGTCTGGATACTATCAACTCTGCTGGGGAACATGCTCTGCTGAGGAGAGACTTTATCGACCGCTTGGGGATGAGGATTCATGACTTGGCATCCGGTTCCTGTGACCTGCAACCAAAAATACACGTATGCCTCGGGGGAATTACTCGGTTTGAATTCACCGTCCGAGATTAAGCACATTCAAAGCAATTTTAAATGTTTTCCTGTGCAAATCATCTGCAAAAGCCACCATTATGTTCATATGCAATATGTTTTATCAAAAATTCGGATATTTTTGCAAACAAACTGATAAATGAAAAATAAAGAGGCTCTTTAACTGAATTATTCGACTCTTACTGGGGAGAAAATTTGTGCCAGGAATAGGCGAGGGTATCAGGAAGCTGATCCCTGAAAAGAGGTGATCGCTATAAAAAGAGAACTATCCTAATGGCAATGGGGATACGGGGTCCCACCAAGTTTCGACTCTGCTATGGCTCGTATGTCCTCAAGACGCTCTGCTCATCTTGCTTTCTGAAGTGGATGATTAGTCGATCTTTAACCTTCGAAGATTTCCGGATTGAATGAAACGGTGATATAACACTGATGAACTCAGATCACAGTCATTCGCTTATTCCCTATCTTTTTCCTGGATCGCCCCCTTTTCGGGTTTTCAATCCACCGGGATACCCATTTTTTTGCCTGAGCCACCCTTTTGGGTTTTCGACTCACCGGGTGTACTCTTTTTTTATATCCCTAATTTTTGCCCGAACCTCTTTATTCTTTTTTTTTTGGTTCGTCGGGATGCCCTTTTTTTGCCTGGACTATTCTTTTTATCGTCCAGCGGGTCTATTTTATGCGAAGTATTTTTTTTTAACTGCGTCTGAGTTAATAGGGGACGGGAATCCTTCGCCATCCGTGGTTGTTAGCATCAAAGCTCCGCCATAGAAAATCCTTTTAACCACGTACGGACCCTCATAGTTCGGTGTCCATTTGCCCCTGTGATCTGTGTTGGGAGGAAGAAATCTTTTGAGTACCAATTCACTGACTTGATACCCCCGAGGGCGCACTTTCTGACCAAATGCTTTCTTCATTCGTCTCTAACCGAGATACGTCAATTCTGGGTACGTAGTTCCAGCATAGCACCTTAATCATCGAAGACAAGGTAAACAAAGCATCAGCAAATTGGTTTTCTTCAAAAGAAAGTCAACAATCTTCTCGTGTAGTCTCTGTAAGAAGCCAGGTGAGGCTGAGGTGTATACCATTTCCCGTTGGTTTGATTGATGACCAAAGCTGAATCCCCGTATACATCCAGGGTTTTAATCTGTATATTGACGGCTTCCTCAAGTCTTAGGATACAAGCTTCGTATTCGGCTTCATTGTTGGTGCAGGGAAAAGTTATTCTGGCACCAAATGGCATATGAACCCCCTTCCGGTGTGATCAACACTACACCAACTCCGCGACCATTGACGTAGACCGCCCCATCAAACATCATAACCCATTTGGATTCAGGGTCAGGCCCCTCCTCCGGGAGTGGTTCCTCTCAATCTTTCGATTTGAGAAACATGATGTCCTCATCAGGAAAGTCAAACCTCATAGGTTGGTAATCATCAATCGATTGCTCTGTGTCGCATCCTGCGAAAAATCAACCGGCGAGACTCAAAATAAAAACACACAGAGCCGCCACTGCGCGTTATTTATCCCAAGATAGGGAAAGGAAACGCTCAGAGAAACCTGGAAAGGAAATGGTCTTGCGACCAAAGAGAAAGGGTAAGGGAGTCGGTTACGCAAGGGGAAGGTATTAGCACCCCTCACGTCCGTCGTACTCGACGGGATCCACGTCCTAGAATAAAGAATAGGTTGCTAAACATCACACACACACACGGGGAACGCAGGTGGGGTTAAGAGAAGGGAGCTCGATAAGACGTCGCGTCTTATGCCTACATATCTTGTCTGGAACAAGAATCAGAGCCACTGTAGTTCGGCTTACGCACGCCAAACAACACAAAACATACAAACAAGCAAGGGTGGCAAACATGGAGCCCGACAACCACTGGATGGAATTACGTCGGCATCCGAACCAAAACACGCTCAAAAGGGCAAACGTGGAGCCCGACTGCCAATCACTGGGCTTACGTCGGCATCCGAACCCAAAACACACAGATAACAACCAAACACACGCAAAAAAGAAAAAGGTTGCCCGGAGTGGTCTCGCACGACCACCTGCCTACATACCTCGTCTGGAACGAGGATCAGGGTGATGTAGTTCCCCTGAAAGGGACTGCATTGCTAACCAGAAACCAGGGAAGACACGACACTAGGGAGACTACGACTCGAGCCTAGATGTTGTCATGCAAAGTCACCCTAAGTTCAGGTTTCTATCCTACTTGCATAAGCAAACTACTCCTATCCAGGAAAGCAGCAAGCATACAAGCATACAAAATAATTCAAGCATACATCAAATGAGAACAAGCATCTCAAACAGATATCCACATAGCACGCACTATAACCGAACAAGTGGCTCACACAATAGGTTTGACTGCCTCAGCAAGTCGTCTGTACGGGCTGTGTTTGCTCTTAACCTTGCCATTACGAGGCTAAGGTGAAGCAGATGAAAGGATGAAGTGAGGATCAGACCTCACAGCTCTTATCCCTAACCAGGGAGAGCTTCTGACAAATGAGCATGGGTCCAGAATGGGGGAACCCTTCTATACTCAGAGACTCTGACACAATGTGCACTGCACAGGATCTTGGGCTTGGATCTCAATGCTACAACCATGTAATGGGAGCAAGGAGAAGACTCACAGAATAGTGGGGGATAGATTGCTTATCCCTAACTTCCACCAATTGCCTCTTTAGAGGACTTTCACCTGCTTAGGCACAAAATTAAACAATCACAATCATCGCCTCTTAAGGAGGACTTCAGACATTTATTTGCCCGGCCCGGTAACAGTCGGGTCTCCAGACTACATGAAGTTAGGAAGTTATACCTCAATGCAAGTTGCTTAAGCAAAGCAAAGCAAAAGTTCACAAGGAACTGAGCAACTAAAAGTACCTGGAAACAGTCAAACACAGTTAGTACTCAGACAGACAAAACTAAACAGCAAAAGTTCAATCAGTCAGACTATACAAAGCAATGCACAACAAGGCAAGCTCAAAGCTTAAGCCCAAGCTTCACCACCTACAAAACAATGTTATGTTAGTGTACAAACATCAAACAACATCAATTGCATTTAACTTGATTCATTCTCCATCTGCATTATGCTTTTGATCCTGAAAAATCAAGCAAATATTAGCAACTAGACCACTAGGCTAAGCCTAGGGTCCAAAGGCAAGAAAAATTCCTAAACAGCAAGGTATCTCTAACCAAACTCAAGCTAAAGTCAAACAAGAGCAAACACCATTGGTCTCATGTTTATATCATTCATCATGTTCATTTTAAGCACAAAACAAGGCAAACTAGTTCAAATGAAGCACCAAACATGCAAACAGAACTATTGCATTCAAATCCATATCAAAACAAATCCAAAAATTCTCAAATAAATTACACCTAAACAGGACCTAATCCAGGTATGGCACACCAAATTTCAGCTTAATTGGGCAAAGGGAACCATGTCAATAAAAATCAACAAAAACAGACACAATTATAGGCTCCAAATCACAACACCAACACATACATCCACTTCAAAAATTCATAACTCAATGAGAACAAAAAAGAAATGGATGAGACCAAAACAGGGATGTCACACAATGTGTCTATTACAAGCATGCCAAATTTCATGATTATCCAATACCATATGAGCATTTCTCATTCAATCTACCAACCTATGTCACACAAGCTTGCACAATTGACCAACAGAAATGAAAAATCACAATCAATTTGAAAATGCAATGTAAAATTCCACAAAAATTCACAAAGCACCTTAACATGTTAATGATTCACCATGCAAAATTTCACATTATTCTACCAAGCCTAGGTCACACAATTAAATCCAGCAAATTGACATAAAGAGGTGTGACACAAATTATCACACCTAAGTTCCAAAATTCATAACTCAATGGTCAGGTATCAAAAAATCATGAAATTTACATGGAAATAAACATCATCCAGTCCACAATCACCACAAAAATTTTCAAGAATTTCTTTTACACTATGAGCATTTCACATTGGATTTGGTAGAATGTATCAAAAATGAGTACATGTGAAACAACCCTAGGTCAAATATTATTTCTACCATGCACAACTTTCAAAAATGAGTCAAATAAATCCTACAGTCAACAACAAAGTCAACACAAAAATTTCCACATTTTTCTGATTTTTAAAACATTTTTTATGAATTTTTTAAACATGTTATGAATTTTTAACAATTAATTAAAATAAATGGAATTACACAGTGGCATTCTCGTAAATAATGGAGGCGGGGGCGGTAAACAGTTAATTCAAAATTTCAAATGGAAAACAAGATCAAACAGCGTTTTGGCTTCGTCTTCAACCCAGAATTTCCAGAAACCTCAAGAAATTGATGAACATCAAAACATCACAGAAATTAGCATGCATATAACCGTTCGAACCGTCTCAACCTCTACAATCCAAATATCAACCTATTGTAACCTAACAATTCCTATATCATGCGAATCGATCGATCTAGGGTTTATGTTCATATCTCAAAATCCAGATTTCTTCTCCTATGGTTCACCATTCACAAATCTAAGAGTATCATGATGCTCTACAATCAACAAACTATACGAAGCATATAACAATTTGCAAAATCGTGATGTTCGAAAAATTCATGTACCTGGTATGGCAGCAATGGAAATGGACGAATTCGTGAGTTTTTGCTCCAAACAGTCCGACTAGAAGCTCCAGGGAATGGAATGATGCGCTCAGGTTCGAACAACTCCACTCCTATTGCACACAATTTGGATTTGCCATTGATGATGAATTCTTGAACAGTTGTGTTTGGAAGCTTGATTAATGATGAGAAGCAAAAACAGACCTAGCACGTGATGATACAAGATCAAAGCAAAAAGAATTTTCAAGATTGAGCCAATATCGAAGGAGATTGATGGATTTGGAGATTTTGTGTTCTTGAGCAAAACTTGAGAGAATGAAGAGTTTTAGATCTGAATTTTGGTGAAATGAAATTCTGTTATGCTTTGGGAGTGATTAGGCTTATATATGTGACCTTAAACCAAGTTTAATCATGTCATTAACCAAATGGAGTGTATTAGTGAAAATAGTAATTTCCAAGTGAGGGCAAAATGGGAATTTCACTTGCCAGCTCAATGCCACCTGTTTGACAGCTCACACAACTTCCAAATGCCATGTGTGAGCTGTTGAAACTTGTCTCACTCTCATTGGTCGTGTAATTCTCAATTTCACTATGTGATGGCTAATTGTCCAATTATGCAATTTCACTTCACAAGCCAATTTTCAAACCATAAGCCTTCGCCATGTTATGATGATTCCAACAATTTTCAAATACCATTTGTGAGGTGTTGCAAAAATCCCCACTCAAAAATTCCAATTATTTTGAAAGTTGGACAATTTTGCCCTTGGTCCAATTTAACTGTCCAGTTGAAATTTGACTTTTTGCATTGGCCACTTTTGAGAGAATCCAATTATGCACCATGAAAGTACATGTCAAATGGAGTTTGTGCATATAAAGAACTTGCAATTTGGACAAACCATGTGGAAATTATGGCCTCCTGATTATGGGTCATTTTTGAATTTCACTGAGCCCTAATTTTCCAACCACACATGGGATTTTCAAGTTCTTGGACTTTTTGGAAAGGTGAGAACAAGATCTGAAACTTTCATGTTGAACAAATTTTCATTTGAAGCTTCTTTGGACACGTGGTCTTGAGGTCAAAAACTTTCCATTTTTGGAAACTTCAATTACAAGTCACTTTCTATTTTTGGCAATTTTTGTCCTGACTTGATTTTCTTCATTCTTAAGCTTTGAGATGTCATTTAACACTTGTTCCAACATGAATGAAGTGTATCCAACTCATTTCCACCTCCAAATCCATCAGATCATGTACAGTTGGCCACAGTTGACTTTTCAACTGACAGATGAATCAGGCAATGCATAGATCAAATTAAGCCCCAATCTTCAACTGAAATGGCTCAAGGGTGACACCCTAGCCTCAATAAGCACAATGTAATCATATTATGAACCCCATAACCATCATAAACCCCATCTCCTGATCATGCCCTGATTGGCCCAATGCAGCTGATTAGGGTTGACCAGTGGTCAAAACCCTAATCTCAAGGAATGAGCTTCAATCTTCTGATGACATCCAACCATGATGATGATGATGTATCATTGCAATCAAGATGAAGACCAACATCCATTGAGAATCATAAAACCCTAATTCACAGCCCAATCCTCAGATGGCCCATGATCAGTCAATAAACCCTAGGCTTGCACTTAGACTTCTCCATCTTCTGATCAAGACTCGGGAGAATGGCTTGCACAGTGTAACCACATGATATGCAATATGCAATGCCTAATGACCTAAAATGATATGCAACATGTTAATGCTAGTCCCAAGAGAGGAGGGCAAATTTTGAGGTGTTACACTCTGCAAGATAGTCTGACAAGACACTTCCCTTGATGGCTTTTTGTGAAGTGTATTGGATGTCATACTCTGTCAGTATCATTTGTCACCTAGTAACCTTTCCGGTAAGTGCTGGCTTTTCAAAAATATACTTGACTGGATCCATTTTTGATATCAATAGAGTCGTGTGAGTCAACATATACTGTCTTAGTCGGCGAACAGCCCATGCCAAAGCGCGACAAGTTTTCTCGAGCAATGAGTATATTTGTTCACAGTCGGTAAACTTTTGCTAAGGTAGTATATTGCATGCTCTTTTCGACCTGACTCGTCATGCTGACCGAGCACACAACCCATTGACCTTTCTAACACAGTCAAGTACATGATCAACGGTCTTTCCTCTTGGCCTGTAGACTTGCCCCGGTCTTGATCTCTTTCTTGTCGTCTGCGGTACCGATGTTGACGGTCTCAATCACCTCCTGATAAGGTGTAATAGCTCGGTCCTCCTATTTCAACAATCTGGCTAACCCTTCAGGCAATTCACAATCTTCCTCAACCCCTTCTTCGGCTTAATAGATAGGATTGTCGAAGTCATACTTGGCCATAGCAGTGTCGTTAGTAGTGAGATCCGGGTGGTCCGCTCTGCATGATGGAGGATCATGCTTTACCTTAGAATGAGAGATTTTTTTTTTTGGAAAGAAAGAAAAAACGAAAAAAGAAACATTGCCATTTTTTTTGTAAAAGTAGAAAAAAACTGAAAGAAAGAGAACACAAAATTGTTTGCAAAAGCCGTCCTCTATTGATGATAAAAATAATTGCGAAACGTAACTAAATGGATGGTCCTACAAATAAGCCGTTACACCTTGGGCAAAGTGTAAGACTTTATTATGCATGTAATAAAGGAAAACAATAAAAATCACTCTTTCAGTAGAGTAACCCGGACGGTTTTTTCAGACGACCAATTGTCGAGCTTTTCTCCCGGGACACACGGGCGAATCCAGCTATCTAAGTCACAGTCGATGTCAGCCTTGTCTTCATCTGCAACATTGACGATGTGGGGAGAAACCAAACCCCCGCTGGAGAGAGTACCGGTTTCATTCTTCTGAGATCCCGGAGCATACCCCAATCCAAACTTGTCTTCTTTGATGACTGGCTCCACAAATTTGCCCCAGCCTTGGACATTACCAGCTTTAACCACTTCGACAGCTTGCTTGTATGAAGAGATAGAAGTCCCGACCTTCTCAAACTCAGGTGAAAAGACAGCTTCGGGCGCGACCTCTTTGATGTTTATGGCTTCGAAGCCCTGACACATCATCTCGTGCATCTCGCCGTCCATCTCTACATACTTAAATGTAGACAGGTGGCTAACAAAAATATCCTCTTCACCACAGACAGTGACGACCTGACCTTCTAGTTCATATTTGAGCTTCTGGTGGAGGGTAGAAGTAACAGCACCGGCAACATGAATCCAAGGCCGACCTAGCAGACAGCTGTAGGCAGGCTGGATATCCATCACATAAAAGGTGCTCTCGAACACCTGCGGTCCAATCTTAACTGGCAACTCAACTTCGCCAAAGACAACTCTCTTAGAGCCATCAAAAGCCCTCACAACTAAGTTACTTGGCCTCAGGATGGTGTCATCGCAATCCAACTTCATTAAGGCTTTCTTTGGAAGAACATTCAGAGAAGAGCCTGTATCAACCAAAACATGGGAAAGCATCACCCCTTTGCACTCCATTGTGATATGCAAGGCTTTGTTGTGATTCCTGCCCTCAGATGTCAGGTCATTATCGGTGAAACCTAGCCCCCGGCTAGCGTTTACATTGGAAACTACCGACTCCAGCTGGTTAACAGTTATCTCCGGTGGAACATAGGCCATATTCAGTACTTTCAACAAGGCTGCTCTGTGCGCCTCAGAGCACAGCAATAGTGAGAGAATGGAGATCTTTGAGGGTGTCTGATTTAGCTGGTCGACTACCTTGTAGTCACTTTTCTTGATAATCCTCATAAACTCATCCACTTCCTTCTCGAATGCGGTCTTAGGAGGATCTTCCTCAGTAGTAACCTCTTCGGCGGCCATCTGTTTCCCTTTAGCCTTGGCAGCTGCCTCGGCTTCAGTATTCGCGTGTAATGTTGATGGTGCAAATAGGCGTCCACTGCGAGTGAAGCCACCAACCCCTCCAACATTGTCTATAGCGGAGCTACCAATGTCAATGTCTTCTTCGTTAACTTTCTGTCCCTGGCAGTAGATATCAGCCCCATAGTGCCACGGGATAACACTGTCTTTCTCATATGGAACGGGTCCTGGTATTGTGATGGTGATCGGACCAACCAAAGTCGGTTGAGGGCTGTCAGAGTAAATTGCAACTGGTGCTGAACTTTCGATGTTCACCGCTGCTGGTTCTGTACTTTCTGGGAAATATATTATTGTCGGAGCGAGTCTCTCGGGAACATATAGTTCTTCAGGAGTGAAATAAAACGTCACCGTCGATACATCATTCTTCACTGGACGGGCCTGATCGAACTGAAGACAACCTTTATCTATCAGTTGCTGAATACCCCTTCTCAAACTGTCACATCCGTTTTCGGCAGCTTGACAATTTCTGCATTCTTCCCCACAGCCCGGGAAAATCTGTCCTTTCAGAAGTCGGTCTTTAACCACCGATAGCGAAGTCTTCACCTTAGTCACATCAGAAACCAAATTCAAAGTTTCCCCATTATCAACAACATTAATCCTCTGCCCGCCGTGAGCCGGCATCGGGTTCAGGATAACATTAGGCACCGGAGCAAAATTGATAGCCTGGGCATCTCTCAAATCTTGTACCTTTAACTGGAGAGCCTTGCAATTATTTGTAGTATGGCCAGGTGCGTTGGAGTGAAAAGCACATCTGGCGTTGACATCATAACCTCTAGGAAAATTATTGGGATCGATTGGTGGGGCCAGAGTTCTCAACGTAACCAGATTCATGTCAATCAGCTTGGGAAGTAATACTGAATAAGGCATTGGGATTGGCTCGATGACCCGGTCCGTCTGCCTTGGACGTTGTTGATAGTGTCTCTGCTGACCCGGATTACCTCCTTGTTGTTGATTGTTGTACCTGGGTTGTTGTTGCGGATGATATTACGGTTGAGGAACAGGTGTTGGAATAGTGACTGCGGCCACTTGATCTTGATAATAATTAGGGCGTCCTCTACCCCTGCCTCTGCCGGTATACACAACGCTTGCCTTGCCTTCTTTTCTTTGCTGACCATTGCCAGCAAACGGTCTCTTGGGACCTGAAGAGTTGGAAGCACTATTGTCTTGAATTCGGCCCATCTTCAACAGACTCTCGATTCTTTCTCCAACAATTACTATCTCTACAAAGCTGATTGACGGGCAAGCAGCCAATCTCTCAATATATTGCCTTGAAGAGTATTCATGAACATGTCCGTCATCTCCCTTTCAGACATAGGGGGTTGGACGGACGCAACAATCTGTCTCCAACGCTGAGCATACTCTCTAAAGGTTTCCTTGGCAGTCTGAGACATACCTTGCAACAAGGTCCGATTTGGAGCCATGTCCAAGTTGTATTGATATTGCTTGACAAAAGCCTCTGCCAAGTCTTTTCAGCTTTTGATGGTAGTACGAGACAAATGAGAATACCATTCACGAGAAGCTCCAGTTAGACTGTCTTCAAAATAGTACATCCACAACTTTTCATCTTCCGTGTGAGCTCCCAACCTTCCCAGATAAGATTGGAGATGAGTGCGTGGGCAAGAAGCCCCGTTGTATTTCTCAAAAGTAGGGGGTTTGAACTTGTGAGGAATCCTTACTCCCTGAACCAGACCAAGATTTGTGACATCAAAGCCTAAGGAATTTTGAGACTCCAAAGATTTGAGCTTCTCAGCAAGCTCATCCATACGGCGAGTGGTCTCGAGGGCCTCGTCGTGCAAAGAAAATTGATCATACTGATAATCTTCAGTAACGGGGCGCCTGTTAATCCGAATTCCTTGATTCACATTGTACCTTCCGCCAATACCATTTCCAACATTCCCTGTGTTGCCAACATTACCCGGGTTTCCATCAGCATTTGCGTTACCCGCGTTACCAGTGTTCACAGGGTTATCAGTGTTCCCAGGGTTACCAGGGTTTCCCTCAGCATTTGGTATCTCCACCTCCGGATCGGGCCTCGGTTGCTCAACCAATTCCCTCAGCTTTTCCTGGCCTTCTGCCATACCAGTCATCAATGTCATGAACTGATCCATCCTTTCACGCATATCAGCTAGCTCTTTCTGTACTTGGTCCATCGCTAGCTGTGGACGGTTTTCCTTTGTCGGGTACCTGTGGACTCGCTTGGGACCAATAACTGCCTGATACAGGGAGCAAACATTAGACACTGCGATGACACCTGCAAAACAGACAAGGGTTAATATGCATGGTATGCGATGCACTGCTTGTTCAGTTTTAAGGCACCCCCGTTTTGAAAGGGAATACCCTGCAAATGAATAAGCATGAGATGTTGGATGCAAATATGCAGATGAGGTTATGCAATGCAAAGGCATGTCAATCAGAATTGATGGATCCGCTTGAACATCTGTCAGGTTGCACTGCCTGGAGAGAAATTCACTGAGGAATATAATACAAGACCAAAACTCTGCTCTAGAAAACCGGGTTGGTTGGAGGTTAAGGTTTCCTGAATTTAGCCCGCCCCTCACTGGTAGGTTCTAAGAACAGAAGTTCGTCAGCTTCAGCCCTTCAGTCGCGAATAATACGTTTACCACTGAAGGTTTGGTATTATTACGGGACAAAAGACCTCCATTGACTCCCCTCAACAGGACATCCTAATAGCAAGTTCCCGGTCTCGGGATCCTCGAATTGAGCAGCGAGAATGCGCCCACCAGAGCTAACATAATCACGTCTCGGAGGAGAGGCCTCGACTGAGTTCTCGGGAAATGGTCACCAGAGTCGACGATTTCTAGAGGAACATCCTGCCGTTACGGAACACCCGTAAGACATAATATATCCAAAAGAAACCTCGTCTGGGTGTGGTTCTTCACGAACGACTTAACGTAGCAACACGCCACGCAAGCCTCATGATTATCCACTCTAAAACCTGTGTGTACACTCAAGCCTGGGTAATGGGCTTATCTCTCATAGAACACCCCATCCCAACAAACAAACAAACAGATCCCACAGATACAACAGATGCATGCAAGCAGGTAAGCAAATAAATGTACAAAAGCATGAACACCCAATAAACAAGAAATTCACAAAAGCTAGGAGGGTCTCGCGTAGGGAAGATGGACCAGCAAGAGGTCAACTTATTAGTGTCCCCAGCAGAGTCGCCAGCTGTCGCAACCTGAAAAATACAGTGCGCGAAAAAACAACCGGCGAAAGAAAATGACAGAAGAGTCGCCACCGTGCGTTATTCATCCCAAAGGAGGGAAAGGAAACGCTCGAAGTAAACCTGAAAAAGGAAAGGACAAGACGGGGTCTCGCAACCAAATCTTGGGTTCGGGAGTCGGTTATGCGAAGGGAAGGTATTAGCACCCCTACGCATCCGTAGTACTCTACGGGATCCACTTTTGTAGTTCTTGTCTAAAGGGTGTGAGTTTATCTTGTGTTGTTTACTAAAAAAGGGGTTAAATGAAAATGACTCGCGCGGATGTCGCATCCACTGCGTACGTATCTCATCTGAATATGAGAATCAGAGTCTTCGTAGCTCGACTGACCTATGGGTTGGGGGGATGTGTGCTCGCTAAGACATCGCGTCTTATGCCTACGTATCTCATCTGGAATGAGAATCAGAGCAAGCCGTAGTTCGGCTAACTACGGGGTTATGGATTGGGTTTTGGACGAACGACGTCACTACGCAATCTACCGGATGTTCGACCTTTGGAGACTTACTCGCCTGTAGTAGAAGGAGTTAACGTGTTGCTTTGGGTTTTAGGGTTTTGGATGCTCAAGGGAAAAAAGGCAGTCCTTGACGAAGGAACCGCGCTACCTGCAGGGATACAAACACATACAAAACAAACATGTATAAAGTAAATGTGCCAACAAGGGGCTCAGAAGTAAATAAACAAAAGAAAACAAATGCCTCCTATCGAGGTCTTCCAGCTAAGAAAGCGATAAAATGCAGAAAAGAGGTAAAAGTACCACAGGGATGAAGATCCGAAGTAACAACAATTAAAGGAGTAAGAAACCCAGGGATCTCCCAAGCTAATGACATCAAAGAAAGGTGAGTCAGTACAGGTAATCAGAATGAACCTCCATGGGGTATCCCACAAATAAAGTGGGAAAACAACGCAAACCATCTCTGCAAGAGTCTGATGTGAGAGACCGGTTGAAATGTTAGGGTTTGCGTGAGATGAAAGTGTGTGAGTCAGATTGAATTTTTCAGAGCTGCCTGGGGGTTGGTCTGAGTTCTCTGTCAGGTTTCTCTCCAGGTTTTGTTTCAAGGAAACCTCAGAGTATTTTTGCTTCTCTTCCTTTTTCTGTCTGATCTCCCTCTTTTATAACCTGATTTTCATGGCTTTGTGGGCTCAAATGAGAGAGGTCCAAGTCCAAGTTTTTTCTATTATATTTTATTTATTTATTTATTATTATCTTTATTTATTTATTTATTTATCATTTTTTTAATTTTTTTTTTCTTTTTTTTTTTTCGTTTTTTTTTATTATTATTTTTTTATTTATTTATTTATTTATTTTTTTAATTTTTTTTTTAAAATAAAGTTTCTTGGATCTAATTCTGATTGACATGATGAAATGCAATATGAAATGCTAAATGAATGCATGAATGAGGAGGGCAAATTTTGGGGTGTTACACTCCATACTCTTTATTCATGTCTCATTATCATGACAAGGATACCACAGAAGTCTCGGATGTCGAACATATAGCCTTTTTGACTCTATGGCTATCAAAATATGTGTTTTGCTCCCGTTCCCTCCAAGTTGCCAAAAGATTCATCACTATGGCCAATCAGCGTCACGCAGGAACCAAACTATGCTTAAGTGAAATGATTTTGGCGAATCTTTACGAATCCTTGAGTGAGAGTGTAAGTTTTTTGAAAACCATCAAAGACAACGGTAAAACCAATTTGTCAGGACCTTTCTGGTTTTTACAATTATGGCTCAATGCCACCTTTGAAGCTTCTCTTCCTGTAAAACACGAAGTGAACGAAGAAAAAGTGAAGGACGGGACTGTCGAATGGCCTAGGTTGGTGCAACTAACGCCAACTGATGAAGGAATTAGCCTTCGACAAGCTTTCAACGGTTATGTCATGATGTTTGCCAAAAGGTATCATCTTACTTCGACCATGGCACCCTTTTCCAGTAGAAAAATTAGACCTGAATGGTTTACCCAACAACTACCCTTGGAAATGCAGAAGGATGAGAATATATTTTTGGATGTGTGGGAATCATTTTTAACCCCCAGGCTCCTTTTTTTCCCATCGTAACGCAACCAAAACCCAAATAGCTTTGATAGTCTACCAACCCAATCTCGTTGCTAGACAGTTTGGCTTGATCCAAATAAAGCCTCGACCCATCTTTCCAAAGAAAGGATCTATCATTTTTTACAACTCCCTTCATAATGAAGATGAGAGCAAAGAGCTGTCGAAGAAGCCTACTGATGATTCTCTTGATATTCGACCAATGATCTTTTGACCATCTTTTCTCTGTACTCCTGAGTTTGATGAGTGGTGGAAGGATTATTATTCTACCAGATTTTTTGACGTAACAGCCTTCACCACACATTTAACAAATGCTTTTGCTTTCGTGCAGGATCGGACCAAAAAAGGTAAAAATTTCAAAAATATTTCGAAACCGCGTATAGACCTGATGATCTTAGTCGAACCATACGCGAAACAGCAACAGAATTAAAATGTAAATTGATGGAGAGGTTTGAAAAATTGTCATTGCCTTCACATGTTCGCCCAGAGGCGCGCTATGACCTGGCTTTCAGCTGTCATCCACCAAAATTTCCTCCTCTGCCAACTGCTGAGTTTGGCGTGGCATTAAGCCCTCCATTTCCAGATTGGTTCGTTTGTGGGGACTATATGAAAATTCTTCGTCAACATTACAAAAAACCTGCTGAGCGTGTGGTTCCGACTAAGTATCATCTGGACGATTACCAAGGACACATTCATATTGGAATAGAACACGTTCGCGTGGAAAGTCCCATTCTTGAAGGTGTTAACAGGAAACACGATTTTTCTTTTGTTATTCTAACTGTATTATCATGTATTTCTTATATTTGTTTCTAATTTTCCTTTCTTTCCTTAGCCGTAAAGATCCCTACCAAGAAAGCTTCCGTCGAAGCGTCACCAAGTGCTGCGAAGAAACCTTCGACAAAGGTACAAAACTCACTCTTTTCATTTATTATTTTTCCTTTTAAGAAATTAACCGGCTTTGGTATGCATGACTAGGTAAGTCGAAAACCCCCACCAGTCCAAAAAAGAAAGAAAGAAGAGGAGAAAGAAGAGGAGAGAGTTCCCAATGAAGAATCTGGTGATGAATCTCCAGAGCCAAACCCCCCTCCTCCTCAGAAGAAGAAAATCAAGAGGGTCTCTTCCCAAAGATCCATTGTTAAGTCAGCTAAAAAAGATTCTTCAAGTACTCCAACTGCCAAACATCAGTCGAAGGATACAGAGAGTGGGAAATCTAGTTTTAATACTGAGATTCCTGAGGTAAATCCTTATTTCGACTATCTATGTTCATCTTCATTGCATTTCTTTCTTCTAACTTAGAATTATTTTCAAAAACAATTGGTTGTCGAAGGAAAACCTTCAGATAAAAACAAAACAAAACCTGATAGTGGTTCTGCTCTCAAAACTGTCAGCTCGACGTCCACTTCTCTGAAGGATTCGACAAAAGGATCACCAATGGAGATGGCGCAGCCAAAAATTAATCCTGAACCTGAGAAAACTCTGGAAGAGACAGTCCAAGAAGAAGATATCCCCAAAAATGATCATGACAGGTAGACTGTAGCAGAATTCGACGCTCCAATGAATGAAGCTTCTGAAGACGATTCTCCTCCTCATCCAGGATTAAATGCTGCCAATAAAGGCGGTGACATTGACATGGAAACTGAGGTCGAAGATGACCATGAAGAAGAAACTGCTAAAGATGAGGATGACCAGTCGAAACAAACAGATGCTGGGCAAACTTTAGGACGAAGCACTCAACCCGCTCCCGACCAGACCAAAGGAAGTGCCATATCAACTGGTTTGACTGGTTTCTTTCGCGAAGAGCTTGAGAGTCTCAAGGTGCAGAAACCCTTAGTATATATGAAGGCCATGCTTAGCGCTTGTTTTAATTTTCAAGATTCTTCGCAAAGCAGTTTGACTACCTCTGGGGCCACTTCTGAAGCGCAATCTCTTGACAACCTCTTGACCAAGATTAAGACGAAAATCCTTGATGTTGATTTGTTCAAAGTTTTAGAAGAAAGCTCCACTGCTCATATTGAACTCAAGAAGATTTTGAAACAAATAAACGTCTTGGAAACTTCTGCTGAGGTTGGCAATTTTGTGATGGAGCTGATGACCCTCATTGACTTGGCAACTGCAGACCTTCATCGTCAAAGAGATCTCTCCCAGCAAATCTCCACAAAATCCGAGACTCAAGTTGCTGAATGGGATGCTGTTGCTACTTCGACTAATGAAGTTTCAAAGCTGCAGCAACTTTCTGAAACTTATATCAAAGAAGTTGCTGCTTGTGATGATAATATCCAGAAATGGGAGAAACAAATATCTGTTCTTCAAGAAAAAATCTCCCAAGAGAAAAATCACAGAGCATCCATACAACAACCTAAGCAAAATGAGATTGACGACAAACTGAAGGTGGGTATTCGACATGCAGAAAGGGCTCAGCAACTTAGTCAAGAGATTGAGACTCTCTCTACCCACAAAAGTCTTTGTGATCATCGACTCCAGTTTCAGAAAAAGAAATTTGCCACATTGAAGGAAGCTTTTGCTAGTACCAAATTGTAGTCGAATTAGTTTAACAATTCTCAGCCCTTTGAGGCTTTCTTTGTAATAACTTTTTGTGCCATTTTTGTTTGGCAAAGCTATCACAATTATTTTCACAATTATTCTACTGCTATTTTTACTTCTTGCAATATTGGCTTATATTTTTTCAAATACTTGCCATTTATCTTTAAGATTCTCTCGTCTTTTCCTATCTCTTCAATCTCATACGCACCATTTGAAAAACTTTTTAAAATCTGGAAAGGTCCTTCCCACTTAGGAGACCATTTTCCCATTAACCTATCTTTTCGATCCATAGGAAGGATTACTTTCCAAACAAGATCACCAATTAAAAAGGTCTTGAATTTTACTTTCTTATTGTAAAACTTTTCGACTCTTTCTTTTTGTCTCTTTATTAGATCTAACGCACGCAACCTTTCTTCATCTAAATCAACTAATTCGTCCATCATCATACTCCAATATATATCTGATGGGATTTCATGATGCCTTTGAACTCTAACTGATTGCAAATATATTTTGACTGGTAAAACTGCATCATGTCCATAGGTCAACTTAAATGGTGTCGAATTCGTTGCTTCTTTTGGAGATGTTCGACAAGCCCACAAAACTTGATCTAAAGTTTTATGCCAGTTTTTAGGTTTTCTTCCCACATGCTTTTTGATCAAATTTATCACTACCTTGTTGGTTGCTTCAACTTTCCCATTGGCTTGAGCATAGTAAGGTTTCGAAGTAAGGAGTTTAAATCCCGTTTCTTGTGCAAATTTCTGCATATTTTTACCAGTGAACATAAATCCTTGATCTGTTGTTATTGTTTCTGGTATCCCAAATCTATAAATTATGTGCTTTTGGATAAAATCTATAACTGCTTCTTGATCCACATTTACCAATGGTATGGCTTCAATCCACTTAGTGAAATAGTCTATTCCAACCAAAATGTACTTTTGCCCTTTTGAAGAGGCTGGTCGAATTTCACCAATCAAGTCTAAAGCCCAACCTATAAATGGCCAAGGCTTTATAATTGAATGCAACTCACTTGCAGGAACATGTGGTATGCCTGCATGTACTTGACATTCCTGACAACCTTTTGCAAATTTGACATAGTCCTTCAGCATTGTTGGCCAATACATTCCTTGTCGAAATAATAACCATTTCATTTTATGACCTGCTTGGTGTGCGCCACACGCTCCACTGTGCACATTCGACAAAGCTATGTAAGCTTCATCTTCACCTAAGCATTTCAACAAGACTCCTTCTACAGTCTTTTTAATAAATTCGTTTCCAAAAAGTACATAACTTAAAGCTCTGTATTTTACCTTTCTTTCCGCTTTCTGATTTGGGTCTTGTAGATAATCCTTGATGGGCTTTCTCTAGTCTTCAATTCCTGAATCGTCTATATTGAATATCTCAAAACTTTCTTCGTCACCATATCCTAATCTTATTGACTCCAAATCTGATGGGACAATTTGATAGATACGACTCTCCCTCTGACTTCAATGGCCTCTTCTAACTTTTCCTTCGACACTTTGTATCCAGACGCAAGTTGAGCAAGGTCATTTGCCTCTTGATTCTCCACCCTGGGAATGTGCCTAAAGGCCACATTGTCGAATTCCTTGAGAAGTCTATTGGCTATTACAAAGTACATGATTAATTTTTCTTTCACACATTTATATTCTTTAGTCAACTGCTTCATCACCAGTTCAGAGTCACCCATTATTTCGACTCTTGTTGCCCCCAATTTCAACAGTATTTCAAGGCCAACAATCAAAGCTTCATATTCTGCTTCATTATTTAAACACAGACTTTTAACTTTGTACTTGAATTTTGTTGGAATTCTGTCAGGAGAAATAATCAACATCCCAACACCAGTTCCATTCTTATGACTAGAACCGTCGAAATACAGTTTCCATGGTTCTAATTCGACATACTCTACATTCTCATCTATAGACTGGTCAGCTATAAAATCAGCAACCACTTGCCCTTTCACAGCCTTTAAAGGCAAATATTTCAAGGAATATTCTGTCAATGCTAAAGCCCATTTTCCGATTCGACTATGTAAAATAGATTTAGATAACATATATTTTATTACGTCGAAATGGGAAGAAATGTACACATCAACAGGCTTTATATAATGCTTTAATTTCATACAAGAGAAATATACACATAAACATAGTTTTTCTATAATACTATATCTAGTTTCAGTATCATTTAGGACTCTACTGAGATAATAGATGGCCCTTTCGACGCCATTCTCATCTTCTTGACACAGCATACTTCCTAATGTTTTGTCTGATGCCGAAATGTACAATCTCATACTTCTTTTTCTACAAGGAGATATTAGAATTGGAGGACTAGCCAGGTATTCCTTGATTTTGTCAAAGGCAGCTTGTTGTTCTTGCCCCCATGCAAAGTCTTCCTTCTTTAGTCGAAGTAGAGGAGAGAAGGCTTGTGTTTTTCCACTAAGGTTGGAGATAAACCTTCTAAGAAAGTTGATTTTCCCCAGCAGAGACTGCAACCCCTTTTTCGTTGATGGCTCTTTCGCCTCCATTATGGCTTTGGCTTTGTTTTCATATATTTCGATCCCCTTCTTACGGACCACAAAACCTAAGAAATCACCCTCCTTCACTACAAAACCACATTTAAGGGGATTCATTTTTAAACCAAACTTCCTCATCCTTTCAAAGGATTGTCGAAGATGGTGTATATGACTTTTCCCTGAAACAGACTTGATCACAATATCATCAATGTACACTTGCATGAAAGTTTCAATAAAGTCATGAAAAATGGAATTCATAGCCCGTTGGTAAGTTGCTCCAGCATTTTTTAAACCAAAGGGCATTACTACCCATTCGTATGTTCCTATTGCTCCAAGACAACGGAAAGATGTTTTAGGAATCTTCTTCAACAATAAAAATTTGATTATAGCCAGAGTATCGATCTAGCATACTTAAATACTCGTGGCCTGCTTCAGAATCTATGAGCATTTCTGCCACTGGCATAGGATATTCATCCTTTGGGGTAGCTGAATTTAAGTCTCGAAAATAAATGCATACCCTAGGTTTGCCATTTTTCTTAATTACAGGAACTATATTTGCAATCCATTCGACATACCTGGTTGTGCGGATGAACTTGCATTTTAGAAGTCTTTCGACCTCTTCTTTTATTTTCAACAGAATCTCTGGTGCGAAGCGTCTTGGAGTCTGCTTTACTGGCTTCTTTCCTTCCATTATTGGTAGCTGCAATTCGACCAAACTTCTATCTAAATCAGGCATCTCGTCGTAATCCCATGCAGAGTAGTCTTTGAACTCTTTCAGCAACTGGACTATTTCGACTTTGAACTGGGGGTCCATCATTGCGCTTATGTAGGTTGGTCTACTTTCTGCCCCCAGTCCTAAATTTATTTCTTCTAATGGATCCTGCGCCACCATCTCCACGTTAGTTGACACTAGATCTTTTTCGAACCCCAGAGGTTCGTCATCATAAATGACGTCCAGCTTTTGGTGTTGCCATTCGCCCATCTGGTTGTCATCATAATCTTCTGCAACATCTCTTTGGGGACATTGTTTGTTAGAATTTTCTTTGTTGGCTTCGACAGCCATATATTTTACTTCGGCCTCAAAGGCCTCTTTGAGTTTGTTTTCGGCTATGTAAGCCGTAATTCTTTCGAGCGTTGATTCTTTACTCGTCATCATCAAATTCGCTTCCCCATCCTGTTGGCGTTATATGAGTAGTTCCCCACATGTAAGATTCGCCAATTACTTCTTTGTCCCACTGAAAACCATGTGTAGGATGAAGGTACATGGAGCAGTAGGCGTTGTCTGTTGCTTTTAGGTCGAACTCGGCTGGGCTGCACGGAGGTATGTGAGCCAGGTTCTTGTCGAAACTTCCACTGTTGACATTGTTCACTTCTGTCATGAAATAACTTTGATCAGCTTCAATGTTTTCGACAATCCCGTCTGGTCTCCAGATGGCTATTCGCGGATGCATTGAAGAAGGTACAACTCCTACACCATGAATCCACTCCCTTCCAAGTAGTAAGTTGTAATTCGCCCTTGACGCAATGACCATGAACATTGTTGGCCTTGTTATGGTTCCAACAGTCAAATCCACCTGGATAACGGCCATATTGGTTCTTAATTTTCCTTCATAGTTCGACAACACCATGTTGTGAGGTTTTGCGTCTGAATCATCCTTCCCAATCTTCTTTAGCATGAAATGAGGCATCAAACTTACTGCTGCTCCGCCATCTACCAGTATCTTGTTTACACCAACATTCTCAACCTTTCCTTTTATGAACAAAGGCTTTAAATGTGCCTTCATGGAATCATCTGGCCTTTCGAAGAAAGCATTCCGTTCTTCGACGCAACCATTGTTCATGACGTAGTAGCGAACGGGCCTATGTACCATTGTTTCCTCTTCCATCTCATCTTTCTCGTCTTCGACCTCCATGATTCTATCATAATCTTTCGGGAGGACAGAAACCACATTGCAGATCACATTAAAAGACGCTTCTGAGTCAGATTTGAAGTTGTCAGTCGTCATCTTCTTGCACCTTATCTTTGGACACCACTGGTTCGACCATGCTACCAGGATTGATCTAGTGGGAGGACTTCTCTCTGTTTACTATCTGAGCATTGTCACTGGATTCTGCCTTATCTTTGCTGTCAGCATCTTTTCCAATCACACTTTTTTCTGCAGCTTCTTTTTTTTGCCCTCTTCTGCCTCTGGAATCTTCTCCATTGGGATCTTGACATAGGATTTTTTCCTTTGTAGTTTTCTGAAGGGTATGGTCTTGGCTTGTGCTTCTCCACTTCCTTCTTACCTTCCATCAGAGTGCCTCTCTAAACTTCAAAAAGTTTCCATTTTTTCTGTCTTTGAGCATCTCTAATGGGTTGAACCTATTTGTCATCTGTTGCTTTGTTGGATGGTTTGTAAGTGCTATGGTGTCTTTCTCCATGCCTCCATTGGTGATGATCACTTTTTCTTGGGTCATATCCTGTTGTCCCCCAATTTTCTTTTCTCTTGGCTTTATCCACTGCTTCCAGATTGGTTGCTGCCTTCCTGTCGAAGATTGCACTGCAACGTGGGCATAACATCACTTCAGTCCCCATCTTTTGGCACCTCTTGATGAATTCCACTAGATTTTCCTCTTCTTTAGGATATGCCAGCCTTTGGTACCCCTCTCGACGACGATCTTCATCCACTTCTGCCTGGTTTCTCTGAGACACTTCCACCATATTTACCCCAACATTTCGTCCGTCAGCAATGCTTAATTTGTTCATTTTTTTAATAAGTCTTTCTTCTTCGACTTCACCATTTCTTTGTATCTGGTCGAACTCCTTTTCTATGCAGCAATACCAAGATATGTTCCTGGGACCATGTTTGCAGCAACATTTGTTCGAATTTCTTTTGGGGTTCTCCATTACCCTACGTAGGATTCCACTGGTCACAGGCTTCATAGGACCATCTACAGCTTCTGCTTTGATTCCTGTGACCTCTTTATTGAAAGGTCCCATAATGTTGATGCAATTTTCGACATCACCTATCCTCATTTGGTTAGGATCAAGGCCTTCAGTAACCTTGTTTTCAATGGTGAGGTCTTCAGTAACCTTCTTTTTGATGATAGGGAGATTGTCAGTTGCCTCAGTTGTTTTTTCATTGTTGCTCAAACGTAAATCCCCCCACCCGGTTGGCTGGATTACGTTGATGTCGATACGAGAACCTGCAGGCGCAATGTATTTCGCGAGATAATCGTACTTCCCACTTGGCTGTCCCAAGCAATCCCAATTTGCTCCTTGTCGATCTACAACATCTTCAGCAATATTGTCGTTGTCCTTTTTGTCGAAACCTTCAGTAGTTTCCAACTTTTTCTGGTCGTCAAAGCCTTCAGTAACTTCAACTTTGTTCTGGTCTGTAAGATCATCAACAATCTCAACCATGTTGATATTAGTGTCGAAACCTCGAGCAACTTCCACCATTTCAAAATTGCCGTCAGGAGCAACTTCGACCTCCACCATATTCACAATGGATGGTTCAGCATAATGGGCTTCGACTGGTTGCATGGGATTAGAATCAATCGTCATCTGTTGTTTTGGCTTATCACCAAACTTCAGCCTTCCGTCACGGATAGCATTTTGAACGAGATCCCTGAAAAGGAAACAACGAGACGTTTTATGGCCCAGAAAGTTATGGTATTTACATAAACCTCTCTTTTTCTGTTGTTCCACAGGCGGTTCTTTAGTGCCTGGTGGTTTTATTAATTGACCATCTTTAACCAATAAGTCAAAAATCTCGTCACATTTGGTGATGTCGAATGTATAAGTTCTTTTAGGGAACTTATCATTGGTTTCGACTGGATTTCCGTTCGACGGAGTTAGTACTTTACACGAATATGGTGGGCCTTGCTTCAGTTCTGCTAAGTCAATCTCTTGTTCGTCGAAGTTACTTGGTTCGTTTTCGTCGTATTCATCATCTTGACATACCCCTACATAGGCCACCTTTTTTTTTTATTTGCTCTAAATTTTTCCTCCCTTAACCTTTCGACTTGTCTCACCCTATCTGCTAATTGCGCCATATCCCTTAAATACTGAGTGTCTAGTTTCTTTCTTATTGAATATTCTAGACCCCCTGCGGCCATTTCGACTAACTCATGTTCTGGCACCCGAGTGAAACACCTAGCCTTTAGCAACCTGAACCTATTTAAATAATCATCTATTGGTTCTGAGTGTTTTCTCTTAACACTGGCTAATTCCTTCAGACTTATTTTGGTTTGTCCCATGTAAAATTGTTCATGGAATAACCTCTCTAATTGGGTCCACGTATACACTGAGTTTGCAGGCAAGGATGTAAACCAAGTAAACGCGTTTTTCGTCAAGGAACTAGGAAAGTATTTTATTTTCAAATTTTCATTACGGGATATCTCTCCTGCTTCGATCAGATAACGTGCTACATGTTCTATGGTGGATTCACTAGTATCCCCTGAGAATTTGGTGAACTTAGAGACTTTCCATCTTGGGGGCAATTCTTCTTGCAAAATATATTCCGACAGTGGGGAAGTGTAATTGGGCCTTTGTAATCCTATGTTTACCCCATTTTGTGCCATTACCGTTTCGACCATGGTCGCTAAATTGTTTTCAACAGGCAAGTTATTATACCGGATTCGCTGTTGCAACACAGCATCAGCGTCTTGGCCTCTCTGGATTACTATCCTTTTAGGCTCTTGTGGAACAGGAATTTCGACACGAGGCTGTTCGACTACTTCCTCTTGGTTTCTGACATTTGCCTGGGGATCATCTAAAGGTATTTGATTTATTGTAGGCTCTTCTTGGACCGTCACCACTGGGTCCTGAATCATTTGTTCTCTGTGTCGAGTTTGAGGGACCCCAAACAAGTCAGCAATGCGCGTCATTTGCGGTGCCAACAATTGGTTTGTTTGGGTGGTGTTTTATATTAGAGGATTAAACACCGCCCCCATTTGTTGTGTCAACATTTGGACCATATCATGATGACTCTCGTCCATTTGTTGTCTAATTACTTGCGTAGAATTATTTGTTATTTCCGGCATGTAAAGTGGTTGTTGGTTTAGTATACTCATGTTTCCGCCATATCCTGACCCTTGTAATGGTGAAGACATATTGGCCATAGAATCAGAATATAATGTCGTATTACGCGAAAAACCGGCGGGAAAACAAAACAACAGAGCCGCCACCGTGCGTTATTTATCCCAAAAGAGGGAAAGGAAACGCTCGAAGTAAACCTGGAAAAGACATGGTCTCGCGACCAAAGAGAGATGGGATCGGGAGTCGGTTATGCGAAGGGAAGGTATTAGCACCCCTACGCATCCGTCGTACTCGACGGGATCCACGCACAAAAGAAAGGAAAATGGTTGCTAAACACTGCTCAAACAAACATCAAACACTGGCTGAAAGGAGACAGGGAAAACAAAAGAAACTAACTCGGCAGGATATCGCATCCTGGGCCTACGTAGTCTGTCAGGCACAGACATCAGAGTCGATGTAGTTCGGGACAGGGGAAAACATGCTCGCTAGGATGTCGCATCCTATGCATACGTATCTTCTCGGACTAAAGAAGAATCAGAGCACTCGTAGCTCGGCTAACGCACGCCAAACAAAACCACACAGGAAATCGACTGCCAATCGCTGGACTTACGTCAAACTCCACACAAAAACAGGAAAACCTGGAAACCAAATGTCAATCGCTGGACTTACATCAGACTCCGAACCAAACACACGCACACTGGAAACCAAATGCCAATCGCTGGACTTACATCGGACTCCAAGCACACAACAAGAGGATACAGAATGCCAATCGCTGGTCTTACATCCATCTCCTAACACACACAAAGAAAAAACAAAAAGGGCGCCCGGAGAGATCAACTCATCTCCTGCCTACGTACCTCATCTGGTATGAGGATCAGGGCGACGTAGTTCCCCTACGCAGGGACAAAGGACTAGCCTAACCAGAGACTGGGAAATGACAAACTAGAAGGGAGACTAACTCGAGCCTAATAGTTATCATGCAAATTCACCATGGTCCTAGGTCAAGGTTTCTAGCTAACTTGCACAGGGAGCAAGCTAAACCTAAGCAGCACAAGCAAAGCAAACATACACACAGATAGCACACACTATATACAAGCAAAGTGGGCTCGCACAAGGTTAGGCTGTGAAACACAAGCCAACTGGAATCGGGTATTTTGTGCTCTTAACCCTAACATTGAGAGTTAGGGTGAAGGAGATGAAATGGGAAGTGAGGGGTGTGCCTCACAGCTCTTATCCCTGGCCTGGGAGAGCTTGACTCAAATAGAAGGCGTGGGAGTTCAGAAAGCATGAACTCTTCTATCCACATGACTGACTCAACAAGGATCTTGGGTTAATATCCACAATGCATCAACATGTAATGTGAGCAAAGGGATGACACACTGAATAGCAGGAGATGGATTACACATCTCTTTTATCTGCCAATTGCCTTATCAAAGGTCTTTTCCTGCTTGGCACAAAAATAAACAAACACAAGCATTGCCTCTTAAGGAGGACTTCAGACAGGTGCCTGCCCAAGTAACAGGACAGGTCTTCCAGACTACATGAAGTCAGTGAAATTATACCTCAGTGCTTATGCAACCAAGCAAAGCAAAAGCAAGTTCACAAAGGAACTATAGCAACTAAGGTACCTGAAAACAATCTAACACAATCAGTATACAAGTCAACAAAAGTCAAACAGACAGACTAGTGGTCAACAGTCAACAGTACACAATTAAACAGACAAGCATCAATGCACCAAGGCAAAGCACAAGCTCAACTCAAAGGAGATAATCCACCTACAAAACAACTCAATGTTAATCAACATCAACCAATCAAACCAATTCAAGCAATGTGAATCACTCTCCTCAAGGCTATATGCTTCTTATCCTGAAAACAAAGCTCAAACATAAGCACCAACCACTAGGACAAGGCCTAGGGTCAAAGAGGGAGAAATAACTCAAAACAGAACATGAAAATTGACATGAATCAAATTAAACCAATCAAGAACACAATCCAAGTGGTCCCATGTCAATAGCATCAATCAATTTCATTTCACAATGCACATAAGGCAAAGCATGCAAGTTGAAAGCTCATAGAAGCAAACAGAATGAACCAATCCACATCAACTCAAAAATGATTCAATAAATCCCAAGAAAAATCATGGCTAAACAGCACACATCACATGATCATCACACCAAAATTCAAGGCATTTGGACAAGTAGAAGCATGACAATTAAATTCATCAAGTCTTGGTAAGCACAAACAAGCTCAAAGAAGGCACAAATTGATACATCAAGTTCACACAAGCCTAAAATAGAATCCACACATGATAAATGTCTCAAACCAAAGCCACAATAAACTTCAAAGTGTCTAGAATCAATATACAAAATTTCAAGCTCATAGGATAAACATCAAGCATTTCACAAATCATTTAAATTCATGACTATCCAAAAGTGCACAAATGATCAACCAGCAAAGAAAATCCCTAACAAATCAGAAATGCATCCAAAAGTTCCATAAAGCTTCATGATTAATCTTAACATCCAGAAGAAGCATCATGCAAAAAATCTCATCAATTGGCATTTAATTGGCATGGCAAATAAAATCAACAAGTTGAGCAAGCAATGGTGTGACACACATTGTCACACCTACTTTAACCAGATCATAACTCAACAACCAAAAATGAGAAAAATGCAAACGCTATACCAAAATGACCAGCAAGATGTCTATTTTAAGCATGCAAAATTTCACAATCATTGGATTAAAATCCATCATTTCATGAAGCAAATGGTATGATAGGTCAAGAAAATACACACATGAACAATCCCTAAGCCAAAACAAATTCCATCCGTGCACAAATTCTGGAAAAAATCTCATAAAATACTAGACATCATGAGGGACAACATGCAAAAAATCCCACATTATTTGGATGATTATTGAATGAGATATGATTTTTTAAAGTTGAAATGAAAAAAGAAATAAAAATCAACACAAATGAAATAAAGGAAATGAAGTGAAGGAATTATTATTTAATTAAATGAAAAATGATGCTGAACACATGAAACTCAGCGTTTCATTTAACCACATGGCGCGGTCAACAACATGGTCAACACGGGCAACCAATGGGAAGCGCTTCATGGAAAATTCACGGACCAATGAGATTAAACCCTAGACTAACACTCATGCACATGCAGAAACCGTTTCTGAAGATCAAGAAACCGTGGCCTAAGAGTTCAGCATCGTCTTCCTCACGCGTTCAACATGAACAGTAAGTATCCTCACGAACTCAAGAACAAATATTTCCATAACTTCAAATTGAACATATCATCGTGTACATCTTTCAACATACATCAAGAATCTATAACTAATTCATCAAAACACACTCTAACATGCGTGAATCGAAGCTTATAAGAATCATCATCCAAACTTTAATCACCTAGATCTAACTCAAAACAGCACCAATTCCTTCGAAATTTATATCAGCATCATCACTAAACCATGCTCTACATGACTATCACAAGAATTTACAAAAATAGAGAACTCGAATTCTGACCTGTTGAAGAACAGAGGTTGAATACAGCTTGCTTCAAGGTTTGTGAAGTTCCAGGATCCTTCTATAATGCTTGTGGATGTGTTTGGAGGAGAATTTGGACCTCAATCGCACACGAATCCAGCTCACTTTGAAATCACCATTGATGCTCAAGCTTGAAGAATGCTTTGATCCTGCACTGTTGGCTTCGATTCCACATGTAATCCTGCTCAAAAACACCTCAGCAACAAGAATTAAGCAAGAAATTGGATTGGAATTGAAGAAAAATGGAAGAAAATTTTGAGAGAAAAGTTTTGTATTCTAGATCTAGATCTGAAAAATGAAGTGTTGTTAATCCAATTTTTGTTATGCTTATGCTTATATATGATCTGTTAATGAAGTTCTTAATCACCATTAGCCAAATGCAAGTGGATTAAGTGAAATGAAGGTGTTGATGCAAATTGTGCAATTCACCTTACATGCATGAAATGGATGCTACAGTACACGGTTTTTGTGCTAATTCACCTGAAAAATCAATTTGGAGCCAAATGCCAATGTTTGAATGCATGGACAATGCTTAATTTTTGAATTTAAAAGTTCCCTCCAAAATTCAAATGAAAATGTCAATATTTTTATGATCAAAATGCATGATATGTGATGCATGAATTGGATAGCACATGTCAAAACAAGAATTTAGCAAAAAGAACCATTCCATTTGGCCTTATGGTTCAAAAGTTATGCACTTTTGAATTTCAAAATCCTTTGACCATGATTGATCCATAACTTCTCAACCATACATGAGTAATTCATGTTCTCAGACTTTTTGGAAAGGTGAGAGCAAGATCTTCAATTTTCATGTTGGAAAAAATTTCATTTGAAGCTTTCTTGATGATGTAAACTTGAGGAGAAAACCTTTCCATTTTTGGCAATTTCAAATTACAGGTCACTTGCTATTTTTGGAAACTTTTCATCTGACCTCAGATTCCTCATTGTTGATGTTTGAAATGTCAAATGAGACTTGTATGGACATGAATGAGGCCTCTCTAACCATCTCCCACCTTCAAATCCATGGTTGAATGCACAGTTGATATTGGTTGACTTTCTAGGGTTTCAGATGAATTGCATCTTGACTGATGATCTCTGAGCCTCCAATCTTTGGTCAAACCACTTAAAAATGATCCCTAGGTCATATTAACTCAATGAGTCAACCCTAGGGCTTTGCTTCAATAGGAAATGCACTTGCTTGCTTGCACAACTGGATCTCCTGACCAGTCTTGACTGATGGCTTGCACTAGGCAATGGACAATGCAATGCTATGCAGTGGACAATGCTATGTTAATGACTTAAACATGAAAATGGATGTACAACATGGGAGGTGCAAATTTGAGGTGCTACAGCTGCCCCTATTCAATCAACTGGGAACCCGAACGGATGAGAGCAACGACTGTCAGACCTTCAGGGTAAACAGGGATTGAATACCAAAGAACCGTAGAAATTTGCACACTGCGGGGATCCACCAGAAAAATTCACCAACGGAAGCTTCCACTGAATTTGATATTTATTACTGGGGATTTTGATTCTCTTTCTCAAAGGTACAGCCACATCCAGACATCGAAAGACGATGAATGGGAATAGAAATCACAACTAGACGTCAGCGGACGACCAGGAAAAACTCGACGTTTATCGAAACCAACGGAGAGGTAACCAGACATCAACGGATGACTGGGGAAAATACATCTAGATGTCAGCGGACAACTAGGAAAAACTCGACGTTTATCGAAACCAACGGAGAGGTAGCTCTACTGGGGACGACCAGGAAAAACTCGACGTTTACCAAAACCAATAGAGAGGTAACCAGACATCAACGGATGAATGGGAAGACTCGACCAGACGTCAACGGACGAACGGGAGAAGCTCGACGTTTATCAACACCAACGGAGAAGGAGAAGCTCGACGTTTATCGAAACCAACGGAGAGGTAAACAGACATCAAAGGATGACCTGTGGGGATGATACATCTAGATGTCACCAGACAACTAGGAAAAACTCGACGTTTATCGACACCAACGGAGAAAGGTGACCAGACAGGGCGTTTACCGACGACTCTACTGGGGATCGACCAGACATTATTGAATGATTGGGGAATAGGATATACAATCAGACGTCAACGGACGAATGAGAAAAACTCAACGTTTATCGAAACCAACGGAGAGGTAACTCTGAGGGGAAGGGTACAACTATACGTCAACGGATGAATAGGAAAAACTCAACGTTTACCGAAACCAACGGAGAGGTAACTCTTCTGGGGAGAGAAAATATAACTCAACCAAACGTCAACGGACGATTGGGAAAAACTCGACGTTTATCGACACCAATAGAGAGGAGAAGGACTCGACTAGACGTCAACGGACGCAAGGGAGAAACTCGACGTTTATCGACACCAACGGAGAAAGGTGACCAGACATCAACGGATGAATGGGTAGACTCGACCAGACGTCAACGGACGAACGGGAGAAGCTCGACGTTTATCGACACCAACGGAGAAGGAGAAGCTCGACGTTTATCGACACCAACGGAGAAAGGTGACCAGACATCAACGGATGAATGGGAAGACTCGACCAGACGTCAACGGACGAACGGGAGAAGCTCGACGTTTATCGACACCAACGGAGAAGGAGAAGCTCGACGTTTATCGACACCAACGGAGAAGGAGACCCTACTGGGGAAGAGAGAAATACATCCAGATGTCAACGGACAACTAGGAAAAACTCAACGTTTATCGAAACCAACGGAGAGGTAGTCCACTGGGGATCAAGGTCACGACAGGGAGCAGACAGGAAGGAACACCAAGAATACCAGGTTGTAGGCACAAAACAGGTGACCGACCAAAACGTGAATTGGTTTGTACTCCAAAACACTCATCATCCTGAAGAGGTCTAGAAAAGCAACCTTGTTAGAGGATGGACATTCGATTCCACAAGGAATACGAATCTTACTCGACTGGGAAGGACAAGACTTCGACCAAAGAGCGCATGAGATATATTATCTATAACCGTCAAAACGTAGATAATATACTCGCATGGAAGATTATCCATAACCGGTTTGTAGGTTGTTAAATGGATAAATCAACCGACATCATCCTGAAGAGAGCGAAAGCAAACTTGTTAAAGGATGGACATTCGATTCCACAAGGAATACGAATCTTACTCAGCTGGTAAGGACAAGACTTCGACCAAAGAGCGCATGAGATGTATTATCTATAGCCGTCAAAACATAGACAATACACTCGCATGGAAGATTATCCATAACCGGGTTGTAGGTTGTTAAATGGATAAATCAACCGACAAAGAAAGGCATCGGGATACCGAGACTAGGTATGCAAAGGACGACATATCATAAGGGGAAACAACAAACATTACCAGCAAACGGTGAATGAAAGAGGACCCACTGGGGATAAAACTGCTTAACCAAAGCAGATATCAGAAAGGTGAAAAGAATATCAATACCGAAAATGGATAATGATAACCACGAAGAGGGGATTACATCTACCGGTTAGTAGGTAGAAAACCACGGAAAAGTAACCGTCATCGACTAGGATGAGCACAAAGGTTGACTCCACAAGGGGAGAACAGAGGATTCACATCTACCGGTTAGTAGGTAGAAGACCACAACGATAGGACTTACAACTATCAGATCGTAGGTAGAAGCCAACAAATTCTGCTGAGGATAAGATGAATGAGTGCCGGTTAGTGAGCACCTATTCATTTATACCGCAGGAAGCACAAGAGACAGCCACCAGGAAGCCAATGTAGGATCAATCCAAAAAGGCAGACTGAATCAAGACTCATCCTAATGAGGAAAGAACTCAATAGGGCAAACCCATCCCATTATATGTGTGTAGGGAGGGAACGGAAACAACCGTCATCCACGAGGATATAACTCAGTGGGGAATGCAGAAGGAAATGGTAGACACTTTATGCCTAAGGGATCGACTCTATATGGAGAGATCAGACACACCCGCATCTTCTAGGGGAAATGATCCAAGCTTGCAAGATGCTACCAATTCTGGGGAGTAACACTGCTGGGGATACCAGCTCAAATACGGAGTTACCTTTTGAGAAAACAACAACCTCTCAACCATGCTGGGGAACCCAATTCTGAAGTCGATCCAATGTCGCGATGCTAAACTCTTCCGACAACCCATTCTCGGATGGCCACCACGGCCTATGGCTAGTCTATGCTTGCAATGCTAATGCATGAGTTTTTTTTAGCGCAATGCCCCATGATCATGGAAATGCTACGCACTAATGATGCAATATGCTATGCTTATCTAAATGACGAATGCATAAAAACACATCTCCTCCAGAGACAACACCGGGGAGCTCCAGGAACTATGCTGAGGATTTCAATACCACGTCAATTTCCACCCTGCTGGGGAAAGACAACCCTTCCTGGGGATGACCTCCATCGAACCCGAACTGCTTGGGGATTACTCCTGCTAAGGGAGGCAACCAATGCTTATCTTTACTGGGGATAATTTTGCCGAACCCGATCCGCTTGGGGACCTTGCCGGGGGAAAACTATCAACACAACCTCTGCTATGGAGATCCACTAGGGGAAAACACTCCACACCCTGTTGGGGAAATGCATAACTCTGTTGGAGAAAAGCCTACACCACTCTGCTGAGGAAATAATATACTAGGCCACACTGGGGATAGACATCCACAACCCCGCCGGGGACAGGCGTTCACGACCACGCTGGAGATACATCCTCAACCCTTAGGAACAATCTACCAATCGACGCTTCCACTGGGGATATGGAAACCTTCAGGCTCGCTAAGGAGACACCGATCTCGAATCTTCTAGGGAGATAACACTCTCAAACCCACTGGGGAGATACGGCTTATTTGACACGGAACACCTGTCGACTCGTCGAACACTGGCATTCACCATCCCGCCATAGTGTTGACTTTCCACTATTGAGAACTCCTAGACTCGTCTGGACTTTTTCTGATTCATCACCTTGTATTCCCGACCCCTCCGTACTCCATGGAGATCGAACTCCTGGGATTCATACAAACTTTCCAGTCCTCAGACTTTGAAGAGTCTTCTTGATTATCCCTCCAGGATCGTCGTTGTAATTTTTTTCCGTCTTTTCACCGTTCTTCTATCCCTTGCCCCTGATTGGACTCTGCGGGGATCTTTTGTCAAAATGTTACCCATCACAAACTGCAAGTGAATGAAGATATCTAATAGCACCTGCATAAGAGATCATTAGATAAAAGCGTGCCCCAGGCGTGCCAACATTTCAACACCTAGGTCACTCAAACTTCCGAATAAGATTTCCAGATTTCAATCTTATAAGCATGCATCGGAAGGGATCTCCATGTTTCAAAATGCAAATATTCTTTATCAAACTAAACGGATGTTTTTGCAATCAAAGCGGTAATGAAAACAAAAAACAAAATTTATTTGACTGAACATGCATTTTATTGACTGAAACAAAAAGGTGGCTCAGAACAGAGCAACACACAGGAAGCAATCCCTGAAAAGAGGTGATCGCGCACAAAAGGAAAATCTATCCTAATGGCAATGTGAAATCGTGATCTGATCGGGTTCCAACTTGGTTACACATCGTATGTCCTCAAGACTTTCCGCACTTTCTGTCTTCTGAACAAGACGCTTCCGATTGATCTCTGTCTGGGATTATCCGAGTCATATCCAAAGCACAAACGATCATGCTAGACGCAGTTGTTCGTTTCAATCCCTCTTTTGCCTGGACCGCCCTTTCGGGTTTTCAGTCCACCGGGATACCCTTTTTTGCCCAAGTCGCCCTTGTGGGGTTTTCGACTTGCCGGGTGTACAGTTTTTTCTTTTATCCCTAATTTTTGCCCGAACCTTTTCTTTTTCTTTTGGTTCGCCGGGATGCCCATTTTTGCCTGGACTATTTTGTTCTTTTCGTCCAGCGGGTCTCTTTTACGAAGTATCTTCTAACTGCGTCCGCATTCATAAGGGATGGAAAATCTTCGTCCCCCGTGGTCGTCGACAACAAGGCCATGTCAGAGAAACCTTTTTGACCACGAATGATATCCATAACTGTATATCCACTTGCCCCTACGATCGTTGAGGAGGAAGGATCCTTTTCAACAACACGTCTCCCACATGATACGCATGAGGTCGCACTTTTCGATCAACCACACGCTTCATTTACTGGGTACCACTGCCCCATGACAAGTAACTGCTAGCCTCTTTTCTTTAGTCAGGCTCAACGCGTCATACCGAGTCCTTATCCACTCAACCTTTTCCAATCAGGACCTCAAATGGTAGCACCGATTCCGTCTCATACACCTGCGAGGAAGGCGTTGCCCCAGTAGACGTACGCACCGAAGATCGACACCCAGGATACAAGTTTCGTACTCAGCCACCATTGTTGGTGCAATCAAATGTTATCCGGGCAACAAAAGGAACGTGGGATCTTTTCGGTGTAACCAAAACGACATTAACTCATCCACATTAACCTCCCCATCAGACATCAGAATCCGTTCGGATTCAGGGTCAGGCCCCTCCTTCGGGATCGGTTCCTCATAATCTTTCGATTTGAGCACCTCGAGATGTCCTCATCAGGGAACTCAAACGTCCTTGGTTGATAATCCTCAATGGGTTACTGTATATCACGAATAAGTCAGAATTATTTTCCATCTCGCAACCCGTCCGGTCGATGCTAGCTTCTCAACCGTATACTTGATCGGATCCATCTTGGACATCCACAAAGTGGTATGAACCAGCATATACTGTCTCAGTCGGCGAGCAGCCTATGCCAAAGTACATCAAGTTTTTTCGAGTAGTGAGTGTATTGTTTCACAGTCGACAAACTTTTTGCCAAGGTAAATTGCATGCTCTTTTCGACAAGACTCGTCATGCTGACACAATACGCACCTCATAGACCCCTCGAGGGCTGTCAAGTACCAGATTAACAGTTGTTCCTTCCACGGGAGGCATCAGAATCAGAGGTTCCTGCAACTTATTCTTTTATCTTTCAATGCCCCTTGGCAATTATTATCCACCTGACCGTTTGATCTCTTTTTCGGTTCAGGCATTTCTGGTATTGCTTTTTCCTTTTTTCTTTTCTTTCTTTTTTTTCTTTGTCTTTCTTTTTTTTATTGTTTTAGCAGGATCGACCTCGATTCCTCTTTTGTTCACAATAAACCTCAGCAGTTTACCGGACAGCACTCCACAAGTGCACTGATTCGGACTCAACCTCAGTCTGAGTTGTCTCAACCGGTCAAACAACTTGCCCCGGATCCACCAGATGCCCTTCTTCTGTTTGGGACTTTGCTATCATGTCATCGACATAACATTTGATTCCACGATGAGTCATATCATGAAACAAAGTCACTCTGATACGTGGCACCGGCGTTCTGCTTCACTAGAGGACAGTCTTCTCTCCATGGTAGCTTGCGTATAACGACATCGGTATCCGACCCTGGCATATCCTGACACGACCAGGCGAAGGTATCCACATGCTCTTTCAACAGTGCTACCATTCTGCTCTCGACTCGCCTCTGAAACGGCCCCAACTTTCATTTCCTGACCTCGGCGGTGCCTGGAATAACAATCTCGACTCGCTCCTCACGCGGTTGAATCACCTTCTCCTCTTGTCTCAACAACCTGGCTAATTCCAGCAGATCACAATCTTCTTCGCCTTATTCTTCGGCATGATAGATCGGATTGTCGTACTCGACGGGATCCACGCACAAAAGAAAGGAAAATGGTTGCTAAACACTGCTCAAACAAACATCAAACACTGGCTGAAAGGAGACACGGAAAACAAAAGAAACTAACTCGGCAGGATATCGCATCCTGGGCATACGTAGTCTGTCAGGCACAAACATCAGAGTCGACGTAGTTCGGGACATGGGAAAACATGCTCGCTAGGATGTCACATCCTATGCATACGTATCTTCTCGGACTAAAGAAGAATCAGAGCACTCGTAGCTCGGCTAACGCACGCCAAACAAAACCACACAGGAAATCGACTGCCAATCGCTGGACTTACGTCAAACTCCACACAAAAACAGGCAAACCTGGAAACCGAATGTCAATCGCTGGACTTACATCAGACTCCGAACCAAACACACGCACACTGGAAACCAAATGCCAATCGCTGGACTTACATCGGACTCCAAGCACACAACAAGAGGATACAGAATGCCAATCGCTGGTCTTACATCCATCTCCTAACACACACAAAGAAAAAACAAAAAGGGCGCCCGGAGAGATCAACTCATCTCCTGCCTACGTACCTCATCTGGTATGAGGATCAGGGCGACGTAGTTCCCCTACGCAGGTGTAGCGGTGTATTCGTCGCTATATGATCTATTGGTTAAATCATAAGCTATGAGATACATTGAAATTTCGAGTCGCCACCGCACTTTTATTTATCCAAAGGACTGGCTAAAAAGCGAACAAAAGCCTAAGAAGTTTTACACGTAGAAAACTAATAAAAAGATCAGAGAGTCTGGGTAAGGGGTAAATTACGCAATGGGAAGGTGTTAGGCACCCACTACGTCCTAGGTACTCCTAGGGAGCCCTTTTCACACTTGTTATGCAAAATTATTATTTGTTATGACATAAAGATTGTGCAAACATGATTGGGATGATGAGAAAAGAATATACATTTTATTATTATTGGGTTATTGGGTTCGAACGGATGAACCCGTTGCCTACGTACCTTCCATCAAAGGTAAGGATCAGAACGCCGTAGTTCGGCTAAAAGATTTCCAAAAGTGGGTTAGGTTCAATTTTAAACACAAACCCTAGGTCTTACGTTATCCACGGGAGAAAACTCAACCTTATATAAACAACAACGTCCACCATGTGAGAACGGCTTCAACTTGCCAGGGAGGGGTTAACCCTATAATAGGCAAGGAAGACTTACAATTCAATCACTAAAGACAGAAGGTGAGATTAACATCAACCACTAAGATAAATCAAACCTATAGCTCATGTATGAAAAGATTAATGGACAAAGCCAAAACAAGTGAATGAGTGGAGTTACTGATTATGATTATGAAAATGAAGTCAAAGTATGATTAAGATTGATTCAGAGAAGTATTATGAAATGAAGTTTGAAAAAAGTCAAGGACTTGAGTCCAGGTTTTTGGTTAGAAAACATGAAGATGTTTGCACAACACTTATGTCAAGTTTGAAAGATAAAGTGTGAAAAAGTCTAGGACATAATGAATGATGAATGGATGAGGATGGAAAGTAAAACTTCTTAGAAGGTTCACTTCTTGAAATCATATAGCAGATGATTCAAGTGTGTCCTTTGGAATGGCAATGGATAATAACAAACAAACAAAGCAAGCAAGAGCGGATATCGGATGCCAATCAATGGTCTTATACCAATCTCCTAAAACAAAATGGGATATCAGAAGCCACTCAATGGTCTTACACTAATCTCCACAGGCAAAGAAATAAAAGCGGATACCGGATACCAATAAATGGATTTACACCAGTCTCCTAAAACAGAACAGGATATCAGAAGCCACTCAATGGACTTACACTAATCTCCTCAAAAGAAAACAAAGATGAAACATGGAAGTCAATTGCCAATCTATCTGGTCTTAGGTTAACTCCACAGTATGCTCACAGGAAATCCAATGCCACATCACAGGGACTTACAATAGATCCTCACATACAAGAACAAAAGCAACAACATGATCACAGGAATGCAAATGCCAACTTACAGGGACTTATAATTGCAACCTCTCATGCAAACAGATGAACAAACTATGATCACAGGAAAGCAGATGCCAACTTACAGGGACTTACAACTGCAACCTCACATACAAATCAAACAGATCAAATTATGATCACAGGATAACAGATGCCAACTTACAGGGACTTATAACTGTATCCTCACATACAAACAGATAAACAGGAGATATGAGTGACCAATGAGGTCTTACACTCTATCCTTCCATATCACAGGAGCAAATGCCAAAGCAATGGACTTACAATTGTCCTCAATGGGCAAACAACAATGATAGCATCACAAAACAAATGAGATGATCATGCATTAATGGCAATTGATGATGATGATAAATGCATACCATATAAGCAAACAAGTGCATATGAAGCAATCAATCAAGCAATGAATATCAAACAGCACACTCTATAGCCAAACAATGGGGGCTCACACAAGAGGGTTTGACTTTAAAAGTCCACTGTAATGGGTGAAGGTCGCTCTTAACCTGGCCATTGAGGGGCTCAGGTGAAGCAGATGAAAAGGAGATGAGGGGTGTGCCTCATTGCTTCTATCTCAGATCAGAGAGAGCATCAAAGAAAGTGTGGGAGTTCAGAAAGTAGGAACTCTCTCCACATTATTGACTCGATTAGATCTTGGGTATTTATCTCATTGCTTCTACCATGAAATGGGAGCAAAGAGAGGACACACTGAATAGTGGGGGATAGATTGCTTATCCCTACCTTCCACCAATTGCCTTACTTGAAGGACTTTTCCTGCTTGGGACAAATATAAACAAACACAGGCATTGCCTCTTAAGGAGGACTTCAGACAGTTTGCCCGGTCAAATAACAGACCGGGTCTCCAGACTACATGAAGAAGAAATGTTTATACCTCAAAAGCAAATGCTAAATAGCAAAGCAAGCAAACAAGTTCAAAGAACTTAGGCAACTAAAGTACCTGAAAAAGTCAAACTTATTAGTAAACAAGTCAACAGTCAAAATCAAAAAGCAAATGGATAAACAAAAGTCAACCACAGAGGGATCAATTGTGCAAGGCACAAGGACTCAAGCATATGAGTCACCTACAAAACAAAGGTTAGCACATGGTAACAATCAAACTAAAACAAATTTGGATGATCCTCAAGGCATTGGTGCTCAACCTGAAACAGATGAACTCAACATAAGCTTAGAAGACCACTAGGACTAGCCTAGGGTCAAAGATGAAAGAAAAAAAAGTCAAGGCAGCAAGGAAAAGTCAACCCAAACCAAGACTAAATATTCAAGAAGCATTCTCAATTGGATTCACAACCAAATCATGCATCATGGTCATTTCATGTGCAAAAGGATGCAAAACATGGCAAGAAAGAGCACAAATAGGTCAACAGCAAGACCTCTTTCAAAAGTCAACTCAAACAATCTCAAAAATTATGAAATAAATCACACTCAATCCTAACATCTAACATAGCAAGCATGTCAAATTTCAATGCATTTGGATGAGAGGAAGGCAGTCAATGAAATTCATGAAGTCAAACCAAATTCAAGTAAGCATGGTGAAAGTCAACAAATATGGGTCAACTTCAAAAAATCATATCAATTTGAAAAACAGAAGAGAAATGAATGAGATTAACACCAATGCAAAGCTTGAGATGTCTAGTTATCACATATGAAATTTCATGGTCATGTGATAAGATTTGAGAATTTCACAAAAGATTTGGCAAGGCATAGCACAAAAAGTCAACAAATGACCTAGCATGGAAGAAAATTCTCAATCAAATGGAAAACAGCAAGATTAATTCCAAGAAAATTCATACATCAATTAGACATACAAGGGATCATTCATGCAAAATTTGAAGTGATTTGGATAAGAGGAAGCATGTGAACAAAAATTGGAAAAATACATGATCATGGCATAGCACCAAATGCAACACATAACTTCAAAAAATCATAACTCTCAATCCACAAATGATAAATGCACAAACTTTATATGGAAATGAAGATCAATGTGTCTAGTTTCACCACAAAAAATTTCAAAGGCATTGGATATAACATGAGAATTTCACAATTGAAATGGCACAATGTATCATTTATGCACACATGTTGGAAAATCATTTATCATTTAAAATCCAGAACATGAAAAATTAATTAAAATTCACAATTAAATATTAGACTCATTTGTGAACATGTGGAAAAAATTTCATAATTTTTTGATGAAAATCGAATGAGAAATAAATTTGTGAAGTTGGGTGAAATTATGGGTGAAGTATGAACACAAGGCATGGCATGATGGTCAAACATAAGTCAACGGGTGGCAAAGAGGTAAATAGCACATCACTAATCGAAGTGCTGCGTTTTGGCCTGGCAAAACGAAATGTTTTGATTGGCTCTCAGCCAATAAAACAGTGACATGGCCAACCAACTTGAATTTTTGAATTTTCTAAAACCCTAGGGGTTTCTAACAGCATGTGCAAAGGCATTGGCATTTCAAAGCATCCAAACAATACCCGACCAACATACAACAGCATAGCATTCAGCATCCAAACTCATGTAACTTCATGCAATTGATCAAAAATGAAGTCTAGCAAAAACTCACGAATCAGCAGGGCAATGCATCAAGTTCATCATCATTATTGACCAACAACAACCAAACACGACAAGCACAATTCAAAGGATTTTTCTGGGCAGCTTACAATAGCAACACAGCAGGGGATTGATACAAACATGTTCATGCATACCTAGCTAGCAACAAACCAACACATGTTTATGCAAAATTCTGGTAAATTCATCATAACAGCAAGCAGAGTATTTGCAGCATGCATTCGTGTTCATCATGTAATCAAACAAAACAAACAACAGCAACAACATGTCTCATGGATTTCAGGACAATGTTTATGGGATTTCAAAACTGCAGCATTCATGGCATTTCAAGCATTGATCATGGACAAACAATATCAAGTAGACAGCACGGCATTGGCAAACAGCATCATGTGACTTTGAACAACCACCACCAAACACGACAGACAAAATGCAAAGGAGTTTCTGAGCATGTTTATGAGATTTTAAACTGCAGCAGGGTTTTGGCATCCAACTTCATGGTTCATCAACCGATCGAAATCAAACAATCATGGCAACCAACAACCACATTCAGAATGCTTATGCAACATATATCAATAGCAACCAACACACATAGACATGAGAACTCTGGCCAGGGAAGGTTTGGTATGAACAACAGCACACACAAAAAAAAACTCGACCAGCATTTACAACAGCAAAGCATGTTAACAAAATCCTTCATACAACCATAACATAACAAACCAACATCATCAATTCAAGCAGAATTCTGGCAGGTTTATGATTCATACACAACAGTAGGGCATTAACAGCATCATGTAACATCCAATCAGCACAAACCATATGGATTTTTTGGGAAAATATGTTAGGTTTCATGAACAGCAGCATGGTTTTAGCAATAGCAGCATAGCATTCATCATCATGTAATCAAAACAACAGCACATAACAGCATAGCAGTTGTACTCAACAGCAACACAAAAATCGACCAGCCACAACAGCATTCAAACTCATGTATCATTAACCAACAACAGCATACAACCTATTTCTCATGGCATAAGTTTGAAAACAACAGCATCATGGAATTTCAAGCATGTTCATCATCTTTAATAAATAACATTCGAAACAAACACCATTCAAAAGCATGGCATAAATGGTTCGTGTAGCAAGCAGGTCAACGGTATACAACATAATCGAATGGATTTTCAGGGCAAAATTCATGGAGTTTCAAAAATGCAGCATGGTCATATCAGCAATGGTAATGATAGAGGGATATCCACACAATTATAACATAAGCGACAAAACCAACACACTCATGGACTCAGGTTCTGGGCTCTTATGCAAGGTTCATGAACAACAAGCAAGCAATTAATTTCAATAAAGTCCAACAACAGCACATAAACAGCAAGCAGTATTTCATTATCAATGTTCATCATCACATAGACACTTCAAGCAGGCACAATCAACAGCATGGCCAATGGAATACCATTTTGCAACATCAAAATAACAACAAACCAAACACAACATTAATCATGAAACTTCTGGACAGATAAACATCATGAGCAACAGGGTATGAACTCCATCACTTCCAGCAGATCGAAATTTTCAACATGCTTATAAACAAAAATTGCTCACACCATTATGCTTATCTAACAGCAAACATACACATTCCATCAATCATTTTCATGAAAACCACAGCATTTTAGTAAATCGATGAAAAACAACATTCAGGCATAAAAATGAAATCCCTATTCCTCACAGCACGGTTAACCTTTTGACATGCTTCAAAGCTTTAATCAACCTACTAAGTAAGACCTACATAGTGTGTAGCAAGATTTGAGAAAATAATGAAGTTGAAAAAATTCACCTGATGCAAAGAACCCAATGAAACAGTGCTGTTGGTGCGCTTCCAGCTCAATCAGAGGTCCAATATGCTTTTGGAGTGAAGAAACTTTGAAGAACCTTGACTCACACTTGCTTGAAATCCTTCAAAATTCTAACTGCCATGTTTGATGTGCTTGGAAAACAGAACAAAGACTGGAGTTCCAGCTTGGTTTGGATGGTGAAAATGCACTCAAAATGTTGTTCAAGTAGTGAAGGAAGCAAGAGTTTCTTGTGGTTTGTGATGATCCTTTCAAATCGAGCCAAAATGCCAATTTGCAAGAGAGGAGAGAATGTGTATTTTCTGTGTGGTAGGCTGCAGAACTAGGGTTTGTTTGGACAGAAAAACCTTTATATATCACCTGTTTAACATCACTTAATTAAATGGTAAGCTTGTTTAGTGTAAATGCACTCATTTGCATTTTTGCTAATTATGTCCAAATGAAGTGGAGGTGTGTTTTTGCTGAGAATTTGGGCTGGGCACAGGCTGCAGAAGGACAACATGTTTTGCTGTTTTTGGTTATACATGTACTGCTGTACTTTGTTTTCCTTTATTTGAAGCCAAATGCCAATTTTCAAGTTTTTGCATTTTGGTTAAAAATGATGGTGTAATGGTGGTATGGTTATGATTTTAGGCTTGGAACAAATCACAAATGTGATATGGAACATTTCCCAATTGACCAAATCAAGAAAAAAGTCAAAAACTCAAAAAGTCAAAGTTTGGTCAAACTTTGAATTTAAATGAAAAAGGTCCAAAAATGCCATTTTGAATGGTAAGGTTTTAGGTCATGAAATTTATATTTTTGGAAAGAGGATGAAAAATGTGGTTTGTAGGAAAAAACCCCACCAAATTTGGCCTTATGGTTTGAGAGATATGGCTTGTTGAAGTTCAAGAATTGGTGAAAATGATTTGATCATATCTTGACAACCACACATGGGATTTGAGAGTTCTTGGACTTTTTGAAAATGGGAAGACAAGATCTTCAACTTTCATGTTGGGCAAAAATTCATTTGAAGCTTGTATCATGATGTAAGTTTAAGATCAAGAAGTTTCCATTTTTGGCAGTTGAAATTACAGGTCCATTTTCTATTTCTGGAAAATTTCTGATTTCACTTGATTTTCTTCCATGATGAGGTTGAACATGATATATGAGGCTTATACAAGCATGAATGAACTCCTTCAAATCAATTCTATCCATCAAATCACTGATTAAATCAACAGTTGACCAAGTTTGACTGTCTGTTGACTTTTCTAGGGTTTTGGGTGACTGGAGCATTTCTGATGATTTCCAAACCCTAATCCCTTGAGAACTTGGCTTCAAATGATGTCCCAAGATGTATGAACCTTTGATTAATAATCATGATGCCCAAATTCTGCAGGAATGGCCATCATCCATTGTTTTGACTGATCAATGACTGACTTTGACCTAATTTCTGATGATTGCTTCAACTGCAAGCAACAAGGTTAGACTGACAATATTTTTGTACTTTTTGAATGATAAACATATGAAAGCAAAGATATACAAATGCAAAGTATGCTTGGTGATCAAGAAACAAACCCACAAGGCAAACTATCCACTAGAAGGGGACAAAGGCATGCATTGATCCTTGAGGTTATGATATGAATGATATGGGCCATGAGGGATCTTAGGGCCCAAAATTGGGGTCTTACAGATGCCCCTATTTAAGGTCATTCTAGCCGGAGAAGTGAAGTTTAGAAATCTTCAACTCGACGCGGTAGAATGGGCTTAAATAACAGTAATGAGACAAATTTTGGTCCCTAAGAGACCTCATGATGCAGATATATGCATGCAAAAGACACAAATTCTGTGGGGAATATGATTCACACAGAAGAAAAGACGATCCATCGGAGTAGTACATTCACCAGGAACAGAGACTCTAACAAGACTCTATGGGGATAATAAAAGAAAAAGAAATGCGTAAACAATACACGACTCTAAACTGGGGAAAAACAAAACTGACATAACGTCAATAAGACATGACTCTGATTAAGGAACAGAAAAACAGACTGGAGAACTCACTGGGGAGTGAAGAACTCACACTGGGAAAAGAATTCCAAAGGAAAATAAATCCATTGGAGCAACACAAGCTGACTCCTGAGGAGAAGCAACAAAAAGTTCCACTGAGGGAAATAACAAAGAAATGAGATGTTACCGGGCATACGGGTAACAAACTCAGGAAAAATCCGACTCCACAGGGGGACCGAGGTCATAATAGGGAGCAGAAAGGAGGGAACACCAAGGATACCGGTTACTGGGTATATAATAGGTGACCGACCAAAGCGTGAATTGGATTTCACTTCCAAAACACTCATCATCCTGAAGAGAGCTAGAAAAGCAAACTTGTTTATAGGATGGCGATTCAATTCCATAATGAAAATGAATCTTACTCTGAGGGGAAAACAATCAAAAGATCGACTCAAGAGTGAACGAGATATAATATCCATTACCGTCAGAACGTGGATAGAATACTCAGATGAGACATATTATTCATTACCGGCAGACCGTGAATAATATACTCGAGAGGAAAATTATCCTGAACCGGTTACTGGGTTGTTTATAGGACAAAAATCCGAAATCGTGAATTGGTTTTCACTTCCAAAACACTCATCACCCTGAAGAAAGCTAGAACAGCAGACTTGTTTAAAGGATGGGCATTCGAATCCACAACGGGAAAACGAATCTTACTCAAATGGGGACACAAACCCAAAGAGTGCATGAGATATAATATCCATTACCGGCAGACCGTGGATAAGATACTCGCATGAGATATATTATCTATTACCGTCAGAACGTAGATAATAAACTCGCATGGTAAGAAACACCAGAGATACCGGTTACTGGGCATATAATAGGTGATCTACCGAAAACGTGAATTGGATTTCACTTCCAAAACACTCATCATCCAAAACACAAACTGGTTAAAGGATGGCTATTCGATTCTACAAAGAATACGAATCTTGCTCAGTTGGGGAAAATCAACAAAGGATTCCAACTAAAGAGCGCATGAGATATATTATTCATTACCGGCAGACCGTGAATAATACACTCGAAAGGAAAAGACACCAGAGATACCGGTTACTGGGTATATAATAGGTGACTAACCAAAAAGAGAGACAATCGATACCAAGCATCCGGGTAAACGAAAGACAACTCAAAAGGATAAATTGCAAGCATCCGGCAATTATCCAACAACAAAAATATTCGACTCCGCAAAGGGAAATAACGAATCTTACTCGACCGGGGAAACACGAAAGGCTTCGACTGAAGAGTGCATGAGATATACTATTCATTACCGGCAGACCGTGAATAATATACTCGCATGGAAGATTATCCACAACCGGTTACTGGGTTAATAAAGGATAAATCAACCGAAAAGAAAGGTATCAGGATACCAAACTAGGTATATAATGATAACCAATCAAAGAAGCAACAGACATTACCAACAAAAGGGTAAATGAAAGGCGAACTGCTGAGGATAAATTGCAAGCATCCGGCAATTATCGACAGGGACTAGCTGGGGATGCATTGGTAAACAACCAATGATCCGGGGAACAAATCACTAGCATACGGTGAAAAGACCCACTGGGGATAAAAATTGCTAACATACGGCAATTATCCACAAAAGACTTGCTGAGGATATAAGTGCTGATCTGAGCAACTTACACAAGCAAAAGGAAAATCATCATCAAATATTGAATGAAGATAACCACAAAATTAGGGTTTACATCTACCGAATACGGGGTAGAAGACCAACAATTTCGCGTGTGGATAGAACAAATCACAAATCCGCACGGGAAACCAAAATAGGATTTATAACAAACCACAAACTGCTGAAGAGCAGGAAAGTAGGATTTACAACTACCGGGTAGTAGGTAGAAGACCAAAAACTCTGGCTGGAGAATAAAAGGTGTATAACCACAAATTCTGTTAAGAAAGCCAGGAAAGATAGGACTTACAACTGCTGGTTTGTAGGCAGAGGCCCAAAAACATTCCGCTGGGGAACAACCCACTGGGAAACACAAGACATTTGACAAAAAGTCGATTCGGGAATGATCCGAAAAGACGGACTGAATCAAGACACGTCCTAATGAGGATGTAACTCAAATAGGAAAATCCATCCCAATATATGTGTTGGGAGGAAACGGAAGAAACCATCATCCACGAGGATATATCTCAGTGGGGAACTGCAGGAGGAAAGACAACATTTTTTCTGCTTATGGGGTTGACTCTATATGGAGAGATTTATAACACCCGACATCTGCTTGGGGAGATCTGTAAAGAGATCTATATCACCATAGCAGGAGACACGACAAACAAAAGATATATGGCAACAAATGCGACATGAATATCTGAATGTTTATGAATATGCATGAATATGCGTGATTTATGTTTGATGAATGCTGACAAAACAGACAATTCTAACACAAACAGGTTCAGGAACAAACGTCCGGTATTATACTTCCAGGAAATAAACCAACTGGAGAGCCAATCTGCGGAGATCTACATGCTGTAAAGCAAAGATCTGCAGGTACTGCTGAAGAAGCAGAGAATCGGAGATATCAGGAAACCACCCAACCAGGGTACAGAAAGTCACAATGGGCATAACAGCCACCAAGACGAATCTGTAGGGGAACAAGAGAAGTCCCAAAGTATATCTGCAGGGGATCCCAGTGTCAACTGAGAAACAAAAGTGCGCATAAGCACGAACTGCTGTAGAAGCAAATCCACATAACTCCGCTGGGGGAATACCCACTGAGGGAGAATGATATCATCCAAATAGAGTGTAACTGCATAAGCAACTCTACTGGGGAAAACTGTCGGCTACTCTCTTGGGAACAAACCACTGAGGGAGGACAGATCAAACAAGCAGATTCTGCAACGAACCACTCCACTTGGGAGAATATACACAGCAAAACTGATCACAACAAGTAGATTCTGCAATATAAGCCACTCTACAGGGGATCACGAACAGTCAGGGAATTAATCCGTTTACTGGAGGCAAAGAGCCATCATCCGACCATATCGGGGATTGAAGGAGTATTCAACAGGCAAAGCTACCACAACAAACACTCTGCAGACTAAGCTGAGGAAAAGATGGTTGCAAATACTGGGATGTCAACCCAAATCAAAACTGCTCAGGAAAATAAATCCTGCTCTGCTGGAGAGAATAACTCTGATGGAGAGATAACAACAATTCCACAGACGACTTCGCCGGGGAAAAGGTAAAGTACCGGGTATCAAACCACTGACTTACCGAGTCTTCAAAAAGAAAGCGATCATGCTGAGGAAACAGACAAATCCTGCTGGCACCACTGCATGGGGAAAAGCGGTAACAACTCCACTTGCAACCCTGGTGGGGATATTAATAACAGCTTTACTCGCGACTCCGAGGGGAGTATCAATCAATCAGTTATACATGACTGTGCTGAGGGGACAAATAAAGTCTGGGGATACGACCCACTGGAGAAAGTGACGGGGCACCAAGGTGATAAACCATCAACCGCCGAAACTTCACAAGAAAACATCCATGCTGGGAAAACTGCTGCTGGAGAAAACTAAGTCTTCAACAACAAATCACTTGCGACTATACTGGGGAACAGCCCCAACAACAACTTTGTTTGAGGAACAACCTCAACAAAGATCTGAAGAAAGAAGATACCACCAAACCAGGAATATGAACAAATGTCTTACCTGTTGGGAATCATGCCACCCTCGGGAGAGCACTGAGATATTCTTGAGTATCCTTTCAATCTTATGAATATTCACTTTGTTTAAAACAAAATTTGAAAAATTTGATTTTAAAACAATGACATTTTATCAATTTGAAAACATGCAAAACATTTGTTGAATTGAAACAAATAAGAGTGCAAATAATTGGATAAAAAGCTCAAATTGATTTGATGGAATGGTAGTCTGCAAATGGCAAGACTCCATAGATCTGTACAAATTTGAAATCAGTGATATATATTGGAAGAGGGCTACATTGAACGTAATGATCCTTTCTCTACCAATTTGAATCTCGATGTATTCGAAGCTTCAGTTGACGACGAATCGAGAATCTTCTGACGAAATGACGACTGATGAACCAGAAAGTCTTGTCAGGATGCAGTTACTTGCCAAAAATCCCTAACTTTTGCCTAGATTGCCCCAGAGTGAGGTACTCAATCTAGCGGGATGCAAATATATCTCTTTTTTTTCAAGTCTCTAATTTTTGCCTGGATTACCCTTGAGGGTTCTCCACCGAGACGCTCATTTTTGCCTAAGCCGCCCTTTCGGGTTTTCAACTTAGCGAGCTATTCTGTTTTTTCATTTTTTTTTTTTTTTTTTTTTTTTTGCATATACTTTTTTTTTTTTTTTTTTAGGCAAAGTATCTCTTGACTGCATCTGAATTCACAGGACGAGTGAAATCCTCCCCATCCATTGTTGTAAGCATCAAAGCTCCGCCCGAAAAGGCTCTCTTAACAACATATGGACCCTCGTAGTTTGGAGTCCACTTGCCCCTGGAATCGGGCGCGAAAGACAAAACTTTCTTGAGCACAAGGTCACCTTCTCGGAACACACGAGGTTTGACCTTCTTGTCGAATGCTTTCTTCATTCTTTGCTGATACAACTGACCATGACACATGGCAGTTAATCTCTTCTCTTCAATCAAATTCAGTTGGTCATAACGACTCTGAATCCATTCAGCATCAGTCAACTTGGCTTCCATCAAGACTCGCATTGATGGGATCTCCACCTCTACTGGGAGAACGGCTTCCATGCCATAGACAAGAGAGAAAGGGGTTGCCCCTGTTGAAGTGCGTACAGACGTACGGTATCCATGCAAAGCAAATGGCAGCATCTCATGCCAATCTTTGTACGTGACAGTCATCTTCTGGATAATCCTCTTGATATTCTTGTTAGCAGCTTCAACAGCCCCATTCATCTTAGGTCTGTAAGGAGAGGAATTATGGTGTGCAATCTTGAATTCAGCGCACAACTCATCCATCATCTTATTATTCAGATTGGATCCATTATCAGTAATGATCCTCTCTGGCACACCATAACGGCAAATCAACTGATTCTTGATAAACTTCACAACCACCTGCCTGGTTACATTCGCATACGACGCGGCTTCAACCCATTTGGTGAAGTAGTCAATTGCTACGAGAATAAAGCGATGCCCATTGGACGCTTTCGGCTCAATCATACCGATCATGTCAATTCCCCACATAGAGAAAGGCCATGGTGATGAAATCACATTCAGGAGTGTCGGAGGAATATGAATCTTATCCGCATAAATTTGACACTTGTGACATTTCTTCACATACTTGCAACAGTCAGACTCCATTGTCAGCCAATAGTAGCCTGCTCTCAACATCTTCTTAGCCATGGCATGTCCATTGGAATGAGTACCAAATGAACCCTCATGGACCTCAGTCATCAACAGGTTTGCTTCGTGTCTATCCACGCATCTGAGCAAAACCATATCAAAATTTCTCTTGTACAGCACTTCCCCACTGAGGTAGAAACTGCCTGACAACCTTCTCAAAGTTTTCCTATCTTTCACAGATGCCCCAGGCGGGTAGACCTGGTTCTGGAGGAAATTCTTGATATCAAAATACCAAGGCTTGTCATCTTTCACTTCTTCAATTGCAAATATGTGAGCGGGTCTATCCAAGCGCATCACAGTAATATTGGGGACATCATTCCACCATCTGACAACTATCATAGAAGCAAGCGTTGCAAGGGCATCTGCCATCCGATTATCCTCTCGGGGAATATGATAAAATTCAACTTCTGTGAAGAAAGTTGAAATTCTCCTTGCATAATCTCTGTATGGGATGAGACCTGGTTGATTTGTCTCCCATTCACCTTTGATTTGATTGACAACCAAAGCTGAATCACCATAGACATCAAGATACTTGATTCTTAAGTCAATGCATTCTTCCAGTCCCATAATACAGGCTTCGTACTCCGCCATGTTATTCGTGCACTTGAAGGTTAGCCTTGCTGTAAACGGAATGTGCGATCCCTGGGGATTAACAATTACTGCCCCAATTCCATTTCCATATTGATTAACAGCGCCATCAAACACCATCGTCCATCTGGAACCAGGTTCTGGACCTTCATCAAGTGTAGGCTCATCGCAATCTTTCATCTTCAAATACAGAATTTCCTCGTCAGGGAAGTCATACTGAACAGACTGATGATCTTCAATCGGCTGGTGCGCTAAATGGTCAGCCAAGATACTACCTTTGATAGCTTTCTGAGCTCGATACTCGATATCATACTCAGATAACAACATCTGCCAACGGGCAATCCTCCCAGTTAAAGCAGGCTTCTCGAATATATACTTAATTGGATCCATTCTGGATATCAACCAAGTTGTATGATTTATCATGTACTGGCGCAAACGCTTAGCTGCCCAAGCTAAAGCACAGCACGTCTTCTCAAGCATAGAGTACCGAGACTCACAATCAGTAAACTTCTTACTGAGGTAGTAGATAGCAAACTCCTTCTTCCCTGATTCATCTTGTTGACCGAGTACACAACCCATCGAGTCTTCAAGAACTGTCAAGTACATAATCAGAGGTTTTCCTTCTACTGGCGGAGACAAAATCGGAGGTTCGGACAGATAATCTTTGATACTGTCGAAAGCTTTCTGGCAATCCTCGGTCCAATCATGAGACTGATCTTTCCGGAGGAGCTTGAATATCGGCGCACATGTGGCAGTCATGTGGGATATAAATCTGGAAATGTAGTTCAAGCGGCCAAGAAAACCTCGGACTTGCTTCTCAGTTTTGGGTGCGGGCATCTCTTGTATTGCTTTGACCTTTGCAGGATCAACCTCAATACCTCTTTCACTTACCACAAAACCCAACAACTTGCCGGAACGGACTCCAAAAGTACATTTGTTCGGATTCAGACGAAGCTGGAATTTCCTCAAACGCTGAAAAAGCTTCAACAAATGCTCAATATGCTCAACTTCCGTTCGGGACTTAGCAATCATATCATCAACATAGACTTCTATCTCCTTGTGCATCATATCATGAAACAAGGTAGTCATAGCTCGTTGATACGTGGCTCCGGCGTTCTTCAAACCGAAGGGCATCACTCGATAACAGAATGTTCCCCAAGGTGTGATGAATGTTGTCTTCTCCATATCCTCTGGTGCCATCTTGATTTGATTATATCCGGAAAATCCGTCCATAAAGGAAAAGACTTTGAATTTAGCTGTATTGTCTACCAACATGTCAATGTGTGGTAGAGGAAAATCATCTTTGGGCTAGCTTTATTCAAATCTCTGTAGTCAACGCACATACGGACTTTTCCGTCCTTCTTAGGAACAGGCACAATATTGGCCACCCATTGAGGATATGTCGAAGTCACCAGAAACCCCGCATCAATTTGCTTCTGAACTTCCTCTTTGATCTTCACTGCCATATCTGGATGAGTTCTTCTGAGCTTCTGCTTCACAGGCACGCACTCAGGCTTCAAAGGCAGGAAATGTTGCACAATATCTGTATCTAAACCCGGCATGTCTTCATAGGACCAAGCAAAGATATCTGAATATTCTCGTAGCAAGCTGATCAACTCTTCCTTAACAGACTCTTCAAGAAGTGCCCCAATCTTCACCAGGCGCTCACAATCTTCAGATCCCAAGTTGACTGTTTCCAAGTCTTCGAGATGCGGCTGAATGATCTTCTCTTCGTGCTCAAGGAGACGGGTGATCTCATCAGGGATCTCTTCAACGTCATCTTCCTCTGCCTCAAATACAGGGAATTCAAAATTGGGAGATGGCGTTGGATCATTATGTTCAATGGGTTTTAGTATCAACCTGCATAATGATTTTGGTTAAGAAAAATTTCAGAATTTAAGCAAGCAAATCATTATGCAGATGAAAAATGTTGCTTTGATAGCTTTTATTTTGTTTTTATGGTTTTTTGTGATCACTGATTTCATAAAGAAAAGCAAAAAGTGAAAACAAAGGAAAAACAAATGTTTTGACAATGCAAAAATTGAATGAAAATATCATTGTATATATGCTTTGCCAACAATGTCATCACTTCTCCTTTTGGCATGGGAGAAGGGTTTTAAACAAAATGAACAATTACTCTGATCTATGGATAACTGTAGGAACATCCACAGCGACCCAATTGTGGCAGACACCACCAGGAATAACAAAATTGTTCAAATCTTCTGCATCTTCTTCTTCAATGATAGCAGCAGCTTCCTCTTCTGCAGGTTGATCAGCATGGATGAATCCTCCACTTGTGAACAGACCTTGCTCGTTGCATGCCCCAGAACCAAAGCCAATGCCAGCCCGGGATCGATTATCTTCAAGTTCAAGCACTTTCCCTAATCCAGCGACTGCACCACATTCAATGGCCAGCTTTGCATCACGGTAGGAAGTGAATGAAGGAGACTTCTTCTCGATTGGTTTATCAATAGATAAAGCTTGAAACTGAGTTCCAACTTCATCCTCTGCGTCAATGTACGAGAAAGAAGACAAGTTACTGACCAGGAGAGCCTTTTCTCCCCCTACTACAACCAATTTCTTATTTTTCACAAACTTCAGCTTTTGGTGTAGGGTGGATGTCACGGCGCCAGCCTCGTGAATCCATGGTCTGCCCAAGAGACAGCTGTATGATGGGTGAATATCCATTACTTGAAAAGTGATCTGGAAATCACTTGGTCCAATCTTGATCGGGAGATCACTTCCCCAATCACGGTCTTACGCGACCCATCAAAAGCTTTTACAACAACCCCACTCTGCCTCATAGGAGGACCTTGATATGACAGACGAGAGAGTGTGGATTTTGGCAATACATTAAGGACGATCCAGTGTCCACCAACACATTGGACATTGCATCAGATTTGCAATTCATGGATATATGTAGAGCCATGTTGTGGTCTCTTCCTTCCTCAGGGAGATCAGCGTCACAAAAGCTCAGAGTGTTGCAAGCGGTGATGTTTGCAACAATGCTATCAAATTGTTCCAAGGTGACGTCGTGATCGACATATGCCAGGTCCAAGACTTTCTGCAGAGACTCCCTATGAGGCTCTGAATTCAGCAATAGAGAAAGGATAGAAATCTTGGAGGGCGTGTGTAGAAGCTGGTCTACAATATTGTACTCACTCTTTCTGATGAGCCTCAGCATCTCATCAGATTCTTCATCAACAATGCCACTTGGGCCAATGAAGAAACAGGAGTCTTTTGTACAGACGAGGAGGGTTTGGCAACATCAAGTGCCGGATTCTGAACATTCACAGCATTCCCCACAGGACGCTCAACAGATTCAGAAGAAACAGCAGGAGCTTGGCAGGTGCAGAAAACACACGACCGCTTGGGTCAACCCACTAACATCAGCAATAGTGGTCACAGAAGTGAACGGCAAAGATACCTCGACCCCATCCTGGACAGCAACAGGATTGTACCGGAAAGGTACAGCTCGGTCAGATGAATACGGCACAGGGCCAGCTGGTTTGATGATCAAAGCAGGGGAAGCCTTAGGCTTGTTGCTATTATAGCGAATAACAACGGGCTCTGGCAATTTGAACACCGGGGAGATGACACTCACTTCGGGCTCAACAATATCCACATTGCGATTCTGGAGAATCTCAATGGTACCTTCATTCAACAGCATTTGCAATTCCTTGCGAACCTGGTCACAACCCAAACGATGATCGAGCAGACGCGGCACTGGTCATGGTTATGCTTCAAATAGCTGTGCTGACACAGCATCTTATGTAATCCAACCAATGACTGCCGGATATGACTGACATACTTCACCTTGTATTTCCCAAGGTCTTCCTGATCATATTCACAGATTTCCCATGCGAAGGCAATGGGTTCCTGGTGACATTCGGGTTGGAGTCTTCAAAACTCAGGATTCCGCTTCTCATAAGGTCTTGAACCTTATTCTTCAGCGGGAAACAGTTCTCAACGTTGTGGCCCGGAGCACCGGAATGGTAGACACAATGCTGGTCTGGCTTATACCACCATTGCGGGTTGGCAGGAATAGCAGGAGGATCCCTGGGAGAAACCAACTTCCTCTCCAACAAGGAGGGATAAAGCTCTGTATATGTCATCGGAATAGGGTCGAAGCTGACCTTCTTCCTATCATAGTTCACATTTGCTTGGTTGGTTGTACTTCCACGAGGCTGGTAAGCCTGTTGCTGTGGACGTTGCTGTTGCTGTTGATATTGCGGTTGTGGATATTGCTGCTGATGCTGATACTGTTGAGCATTATCCTTGAATACAGGCGCCACATGAGCCACCTGGTGCTGATGTTTGGCACGATGTGCAGGCTTCCTCTGAACAGAGGGTCTTCGATGCTTTGGCTGAGACTGCACAGCATGCGCTTCACCTTCTTTCCTCTTAAACGCTCCATATCGTTTAGAGGAAGAACCATCATCTTTAGCTAATCGTCCTTCGCGGACGCCTTCTTCAAGACGCATCCCCATGTTCACCATCTCGGTGAAATCAGAGGGAGCGCTGGCCACCATTCTCTCATAATAAAATGACCCAAGAGTCTTCAGAAAGATCTTGGTCATCTCTTCTCTTCTAATGGTGGAGTGATTTGAGCTGCCAGCTCACGCCATCTCTGGGCGTACTCCTTGAACGTTCTTTGTCCTTTTGTGACATAGACCTGAGTTGATCTCTGTCAGGCGCCATGTCAACATTGTATTTATATTGCTTGACGAAAGCTTCGCCAAGATCGTTGAAAGAGCGGATGTTGGCACTGTCCAGGCTCATGTACCAACGGAGGCAGCACCAGACAAACTGTCTTGGAAATAGTGGATCAAGAGTTGATCGTTGTCGGTCTGCGTGGACATCTTTCTGGCATACATGACCAGTGTGCCAAAGGACAAGTGTTCCCTTTATATTTTTCAAAGTCTGGGACCTTGAATTTGACTGGTATTTTAACACCGGGAACTAGACAAAGTTCGGCTGCTGACTTGCCGAAGAGATCTTTGCCTCTAAGAGTTCTCAATTCCTTTCTCAGCTCGAGGAATTGATCGTTCATTGCATCCATTTCTCATGAACATCTGAGCCCTCAGACGCTTCAGAGTGATAAATGGTGTCGTCTACCCTCGGCATGGTATGCACGACAGGAGGAACAGGAATAGGGACCGGGCTAGATGCCGGCATTTGAGCAAATGTAGGAGCTGGCAGATCGGGCATAAAGCCAGGAGGCATCCCCCAAGGAAAACGGGAGGCATGGCATTGGCTGCTGGGCACTGACAGGCACCGATGAAGTAGCTATCTCTGATATAACCGTCCGCTGAACGGGAGTTGCTGGCTGTTGAGAGCAGGCTGATTCTGGGCAGCAAGAAGTTGCTCCATCAGAGCGCCAAGTCTGGCGACTTCATCCTCAAACTCTGGTTCTCTTGTTCCAATTGCTCCATAATCCTTGCAGAGTTGACTCTCGTATAATACCGGTGAGTCAGCTTGTCTTCAAAATAAATGAAGAAAGAGGTTAGAACCGGAAGACCAGAAAAATGGGTACCTGTTTATGCAAGAATGATGCATGAAATGCTTGTGCAAATGCTTTGATTTTCAAGGAACCCTTAGGGTATTTATTTGCAATATTTTGAATATTAAACATTTTGATTGCTCATGGAAAATATTTCATTCAAAATATTAAGACAAAGAAGTACAGCATTCTTTTAAATATTACAAAGAGAAAAGGTAAATAACATCCTATGGATCCCTATTAGCTCGGGATGCTGGAAGACGAGAAGTGTACAACTTCTTGATCTCTCTCTCATAGGCAGCCTCCATATCAGCTTTCTCCTTTGCAAGTTGATCATACTTCCTTTTCCAGAATTTGGAAGACTGAGGAAGCAGAGAAGTCCAAGTGTCGTTCGGATCGTCGATCACTCGGTGCTCGAGAAATTCAATCATATCATCCTTCTCCTTGAGCTGCTGCAGCAATTCCTCTCTCTCGCGGATCCAGGCACGCGAAAGGTCTTCTTCTCTCAACTCCTCTACACGTTGGGTAGGGAGGGTTGAAGGCCCAGCCACATCCAACAGTGTAGGTCTTGGATGATCATATGGCATCAGGTAGGTAGCAGCCCTCTGTCTGACCCAAGAGGTGTATGGCTCCAAAGCAATGCAGTTCTTTGGACCCAATTCATTCCTACTCTTTATGCGAATATTGCGCCAAGCGCGGACAAATCTGGCTTTCAGGCCTTGGGGATCTTTACCCTCCTGAAAGAATACACCTTCTAACAGAATGTTATGGGGTTTATCCTTTAGGGGGAACCCAAGCTGACGACGTGCAAGCGTAGGGTTGTAGGTAATCCCACCACATGTACCAAGAAGAGGCACATTGGGGAATTCACCACAAGAATTGATGATCTGAACGGTATCATACACGCGATCATACCAGGTGATATCATCATTGGTGAGAGACATGAGTCTCTGAGACCACCGTAGACATCCCTTGTTCTCCTTGAAAGCAACTGTCTGCGGCAAGTGCGAAATAAACCACTTGTACAGCAGGGGTAAACAGCAGACAATGACTCCTCCATTCTTCATATTCCTCAGATGCATGGAGACATATGCATCACCCAACAAGGTCGGAACTGGATTAAGAACTGAAAAGATCCTAATGGCGTTCATGTCGACGAACTTGTCGAAGTTGGGAAACAGCACCAATCCATAGATGAGCAATACAAATAGAGCCTCAAAGGCATCCTCACTCATGGCCTTCCCATAAAGGTAGCTTGAGCAATGAGGAACTCGGAAGGAAAACCCTGAATTCCGCCTTTGGTAGTCAGATTAGCTCTAATCAGATCTTCATCTATGTGCAACAAGCTGGAAATCTCTCGAGCAGATGGAATACTCTCTAAGCCACTGAACGGCACTTGATCCAGAATAGGAATCCCAATAAGGTGAGAGTATTCTTCCAAAGTCGGCAACAACTGGAAGTCGGAAATAAGAAGCAATGATAGAGCGGATCATAGAACTGAGCAAGAGTGCTCATCAATCCCTCATCCACTTGAGTAGTCAGCAACGGCAGAAGAAGCTTCCCATAGCGAGCCTTGAAACCCAAGGGATCTAATACATATGATGTCAGATTCCTTAACTCTTTTACATCGGGCTGCTTAAAGCTGTACTTCTTTGTATGCCTTTTCGGTCTTTCCATGTCTGAAAATTTTGCAAATAAACCTTTAAGTTCCTTGAAAATTTTCTCTTTTGATGACATGAATGCGGATGAATGCGTGAATGCATGAATGCAACAAACACACTCAAGGATCAAGCAAAGCACACCAAACAAAGGTCGTGGGAAAGCTCTATGTATCCCTAATATCAATCATCCATTTTGGTGGATTTAGGTTTTCACCTTATCGACACCCAAGTTCCATTGATATTAACGGTACATGAACCGGTTCAAACATTCTAATATCAACCAGCCGCTTTGATGGATTTAGGTTTTACACCTGATCCGGGATCCATTGATATTAACAATGTTTGAACGACTCAACCACGAATCACGGGTTTGTTGAGAGTCACGAGCATGGAGTCTCGGTTAAGAACCACCCAAAGGGAGTGTACTAGGGTTTAAACCTGCCAGACATGTTCTATCAGAGGTTCCCATAATCATCGTTCCATCTTTCGAATATTATCGGAGGAACGAATACTCGTATTCCAAGAATATTCTCAAGAGAAACTCTTATGAGTGTAGTATCGCGTAACAATCGTATCAGAACTGACATCTGAACGACCTCCGCACTACGGTCCTAAAAATAGGCCAAGATGGGTTTGGTAAACTAAGGTCCTTGGCTTCTGCGGAACATGATTGAAAGAATAATGCCTAACCACAAATAACTTGTGTGACATTATTAGTTCAACATGACCTCCACCAAGTGAATGGACTCGCAAGTCAACTGGCTAAGGACTACTCCACACCAGTCGACAAGACTATGCCATTCTCCTATCCTAGAGTGCACTCGAGTTCGGGTATAGAACTCATCTCACAGATCACCAAAGCAAACAGCAATGTATATCAAGCAATTCACACATTACAATCAATACAGTTATCCCAAATTGTACAAAAATATGTCAGATAAAGAATAACAATATAGCACAACAAGGGTGAAAAGTAGGCAATACCACCAGGGATTCTGGTGGAGGGTTCCCCAGCAGAGTCGCCACTTTTCTGTAGCGGTGTATTCGTCGCTATATGATCTATCGATTAAATCATAAGCTAAGAGATACATTGAAATTTCGAGTCGCCACCGCACTTTTATTTATCCAAAGGACTGGCTAAAAAGCGAACAAAAGCCTAAGAAGTTTTACACGTAGAAAACTAATAAAAAGATCAGAGATTCTGGGTAAGGGGTAAATTACGCAATGGGAAGGTGTTAGGCACCCACTACGTCCTAGGTACTCCTAGGGAGCCCTTTTCACACTTGTTATGCAAAATTATTATTTGTTATGACATAAAGATTGTGCAAACATGATTGGGATGATGAGAAAAGAATATACATTTTATTATTATTGGGTTATTGGGTTCGAACGGATGAACCCGTTGCCTACGTACCTTCCATCAAAGGTAAGGATCAGAACGCCGTAGTTCGGCTAAAAGATTTCCAAAAAGTGGGTTAGGTTCAATTTTAAACACAAACCCTAGGTCTTACGTTATCCACGGGAGAAAACTCAACCTTATACAAACAACAACGTCCACCATGTGAGAACAGCTTCAACTTGCCAGGGAGGGGTTAACCCTATAATAGGCAAGGAAGACTTACAATTCAATCACTAAAGACAGAAGGTGAGATTAACATCAACCACTAAGATAAATCAAACCTATAGCTCATGTATGAAAAGATTAATGGACAAAGCCAAAACAAGTGAATGAGTGAAGTTACTGATTATGATTATGAAAATGAAGTCAAAGTATGATTAAGATCAATTCAAATAAGTATTATGAAATGAGTTTGAAAAAAGTCAAGGACTTGAGTCCAGGTTTTAGTTAGAAAACATGAAGATGTTTGCACAACACTTATGTCAAGTTTGAAAGATAAAGTGTGAAAAGGTCTAGGACATAATGAATGATGAATGGATGAGGATGGATAGTAAAACTTCTTAGAAGGTTCACTTCTTGAAATCATATAGCAGATGATTCAAGTGTGTCCTTTGGAATAGCAATGGAAATAACAAAAAACAAAGAAAGCAAAAGCGGATATCGGATGCCAATCAATGGTCTTATACCAATCTCCTAAAACAAAACGGGATATCAGAAGCCACTCAATGGTCTTACACTAATCTCCACAGGCAAAGAAATAAAAAGCGGATACCGGATACCAATAGATGGATTTACACCAGTCTCCTAAAACAGAAACAGGATATCAGATGCCACTCAATGGACTTACACCAATCTCCTCAAAAAGAAAAAAAGATGAAAACATGGAAGTCAACTGCCAATCTATCTGGACTTAGGTTAACTCCACAGTATGCTCACAGGAAATCCAATGCCACATCACAGGGACTTACAATGGATCCTCACATACAAGAACAAAAGCAACAATATGATCACAGGAATGCAAATGCCAACTTACAGGGACTTATAATTGCAACCTCTCATACAAACAGATAGAACAAACTATGATCAAAGGAAA